>NC_139515.1:945857-1040857 GCF_947247035.1 Vipera ursinii
AGAGTTCAAGGTAAAGTTTTTAAAAACGCAGGAAAACTATATTTCCACCAAACTGCCCAAAGTTGCTCTATCAGCGAGATAGGCAGCGTAGAAATTTAATAAATAAATACATTTAATAAATGTACTTTAACTCTCCTGGTTGAGGAATTCTGGGAGCTGAAGTCCACAAGTCATAAAAGGACCAAGCTTGAAGACCCCTATCCTAGTGCCACTCTTAAAATGCTACTTTCTGTGGGAATATGTTACAGCTGCATCGTACCAGGAAGGGTTGCAGATCTTTTCAGGATCCCTCATTTATATCCCAAAGGCCAGGTTTCCCATTGTTACGCTGGTGAGGTATAGCTGGATGTTCACAAGCTATGATGAATCAGAGCTGCTTTGCCCAGACATGATCTACATTGAATAGGAGGCTGCTGATCTCTGGACTGAAAAGGGAACTTGAAAAAGCAGGAGGGAAAAAATCTTAAATTAAGACACCAGATGAGAGAGAGCAAGATTTTCATTTGAGTCCTGAGTTCAGCGGGAGGCACACATTCTGCAAGCGTGTGACTGCTGTTTGTCTGCAGTGAAGTGTCTGTCCTGGCTGAACCACGTCAGTGAACTTCCGCTACAAGCGCACACAAGGTTGACTGTGAAGTTGACATTTAATGGTGTCCCTGCTGATGAGGAAAGGGCTACAAATGCCCAGCTAATGAAATAGCAGACTTGAATATTGACTTGAAATAAATTTAATACAGAGTCAGTATTTATATATCTATCAAATTTATATGGCTTCGTCAACATCAAGGAATACGTTTCTGGAAGCCTGAGGAAATTCTTATTCTAGGTTGATCCATGCTTGGTGAATTCTATGCCTCTTTCAATCCAGTTGTCAGGTTAAGTGTCTGGGTACATTGGTTGGATTATAAAAAGTGAAGTGTTGTATTGGAAGCGAATATCCGGTCTGTAGCAAACGATGCAGGCAAGATTAGCTGTTTATCAACTAGGCCAGGGGTAGGCAACCTCGGCTCTTTTATGACTCATGGACTTCAACTCCCAGAATTCCTCAGTCACTAGCTGGGAGTTGAAGTCCATGAGTCATAAAAGAGCTGAGGTTGCCTACCCCTGGCCTAGGCACAGGTCTTGACTTTCCAGAGCTGCTGTTGGTTTTAGTATTCCTCAAATGTTTGCATTGCTGCTGCAGAAGCTCGAGAATTGATTTGAAGCAGAAAATGGCTCAACATCACCCTTACCTCAGGGTGTTCCATCCGCCCCGATTATTATTTTAGATCATGGAAAATTTCATTTTGAGATATGGTCCCAAAGCAACATTTTAGTACTGTATTGTGAGTGTGAGAAGTAATTGGAGGCTCCAAATACTTTTTAAACACTTTAAAAGGGATGTGTTGGCTCCTGGGGTACCATTCTTGTATTATCGATTTTTTTTCTTTAATAAATAGGTGTTTGCCAAGTTTGGTAAAATATTTTTGACAAATGTTGCAAAATATTTTGTTCATAAAAATTAATGGTAAATCCAACAGGTGGCGCTGTTTCCTGCCTCTGGTGGGTAGCAGTTCTGTTGGAGAACTTCCAAAAAAAAAGAGAGAGAAGAAAAAAGCGCTAATGTTTAAAGCTATCAGAAGCATTTGTCAAAGGCTTGGAAAAGATCCTCAGAGGCCACAGATGAATGGGAAGGAGCAAGATTTGTAACGTGTGTGTGTGTGTGTGGGGGGGGTGTTGTGTTGCATTCCCTTAGGTCAGGGGTAGGCAACCTCGGCTCTTTTATGACTCGTGGACTTCAACTCCCAGAATTCCTGGGAGAATTCCTTTCTGAAGTTCAAAAAGATGTCAGGATGGTAAATGCTGTTCAGTTAAGCAAGCTGAACATTAGGCCCATTGGCACAGAGACACAAAATCGGAACTTCACCTTTTCTATATTAATGGGTTGGGAACAATCAAGGCCTGATTAGGAAAAGAATCTTATCCTAGTGATGAGTCAATAAAATGATCAATCTAGCTAACATGTTGGAAAAAAGGAAAAAAAATGATCCCTGTAATCCTCATTTATGTGTGGGGTTTTTTTTACAAACATTTCTTTCCATTTTTCTCAGTAAAGGAAATTAATGGGCCCCCTCTTTACCTCTATTTTACCACCTGTTCTGATCCCTTTGTAAAAGATTGGGATTATATTTGCTATTTTATAGACCTTAAGAATAAACACTGATGTTAAATTACAACCTGGACCCAAGGTTTCTTTGTTTTTTATTAATCATGTATGTTTATAGTTTTGTGTGCGCCCATCTCATTCTTGTCCTTTAAAAGCCAAGCCCCAGCATGATGACCTGTTTCACATCCCCAGCAGTGTAAGGAATGAAGTTCTGCTCTTTTTTTTTCCAGGCTAGACAAGGCAACGCAAATTACTTCAAGTCAGGCAAGGTTGGGAGCCCGTAGTTTGATGGGAGGAAGTGGAATTTGGGCACAGAGAGCCTACTGGAGAGAGTGCAAGTACCGTATAAATCCAGAGCAGAACAGCCAAAAGAATCTTGAGTTCTGTTTAAGGCATTGTTTCTCAAACACGGCAACATTAAAATGTGTGGACTTCAGCGAAATTCTGGGAATTGAAGTCCTCACATCTTAAAGTTGCCAAGATTGAGAAACCCTGGTTTAAGGGCACAGGGTCCCAGAATAGCAAGAGGTCAGACTCAAAGGCAATTCCACACAAGGAGATCAAAAGAATTCGTCTTTTGAGACTTGAAGTCGGGATAAATTGCAATAGTGTTTCCCAACCTGGGCAATATTAAGGGATGTAGACTTCACCTCCCATAATCCCCCAACTAGCTTGAACATCGCTAATTTTTCTGGGAACTGAATCCCACTCCTTTCAACTTTTATCAGGTTGAGAAACAGAAGAAAGGAATCAGATTGTGGAGAGTCCATCAAAGTATACTCAAGGCTCCTTGTTACTAATCGATTAACGCTAATGTATTGATCTAAAGACTGTGCTTTTAGGAAGAAAGTGCTGACCTCAGGCATCTCCGGGGATGTTCTGCAGGTACTCAGGCCATCGGTATGAAGGGAGTTTTTTGAGATCGGATGTCTAAGGCAGCGTTTCCCAACCTTAGGAACTTGAAGATGCGTGGACTTCAACTCCCAGAATTCCCCAGCCAGCATAGCTGGCTGGGGAATTCTGGGAGTTGAAGTCCACGCATCTTCAAGTTCCTAAGGTTGGGAAACGCTGGTCTAAGGTGCTAGCCTGACCATCAAATAGGAGTTTCCATGGGACCACTGACCACCGTCCCTGAAAATCACTCGTTATTGGCGTTATGCTTTTATGTTCCATGTTATGCCATGTTTTGATTGACTCTCCACGAGCAGTCTGTTCCATGAAAGCAAGCAATGCAGGGAGATTGTGCTTGCCTCAATTGGGTTATTGCCTCTCCTGCTCTCCCCATAGCTGTATTCCTGATTACAGTACTTAGAAAGTGGTGCAGGGTTAACCTGGACATAGCCATTTTTGAGAGAAGGAGGCTTTTAACAAATTAGTATGCTGAGGTTCTTGTTAGTCGTTAATTGGCCATGACCTTTTTGTCTCCCTGGGTTGTCATTGTGCCAGTTTCAAAAAAAATCTGGACAGGGTGCCGTCGGCTAGACAATGTCGGCTGGCGACCCCCAGGGGGAGGGCCTTCTCTGTGGGAGCGCCAGCCCTGTGGAACCAACTTCCCCTTGAGCTCCGGATGGCCCCAGATCTCCAGTCCTTTCGCCGCGGCCTTAAAACATTCCTTTTTCATCAGGCTGACCTGGACTGACGATAGGGATTTTTAAAATGTTTTTAACATTATTGGGGCTGCTAGTTTAATTCTTTTTTTTAACTTTTGTATTATTGTATTTTTATTGTTGTTAGCAGCCCTGAGTCCTTCGGGAGATAGGGTGGCATATAAGTCCCAAAAATAAAATAAAATAAATAAAATAATAAAAGAATTGTGTGTGTGGGGGGGGGGGGTTTCCACATTTTTTGGTTGTGCTTCTTTGGCCTTGCTATTTTCTTGTGACTGTCATTGGGGAAAGAGAGGTCTCAGGATTCAGGTTGCTCAGTGTTTGGGCCTTTCTATTTTTGCTTCAGGTTATTGCTTCATAATAATATTACTCAGATTATTGGTGTTGTCATAAAGGGAATATCTTTTAAAAGCTTTTATAACATTTGTGTGTCTGTGTGTGTGTGTGTCTATGTGTGTGTAGCCATCCAAGATCACAAGAAAACAAGCAACTAGTGCAAACAGCCAGAGGCCACCAATAACCTTGGGGCTTTGAAACTTTGCAAGTGTTTGTTAGAGTGAAATTCTCCTGTGCATCACCAAATAAGAATGAGCTGAGGTCACCCTTGGCAAGAGCAGGCCTGTTTTTTTCCACACAAACAGCACAATATGATCAGTGGCGTCAAGTAGGGGTAAAGAGGAAGTAAAAGGAAACGGGGCTTGAGCGGAGAGCAGTTTGTAACTATATTTTACCTATATATGAATGTGTGTGTGTGTGTGGCTATAGATATGTAATCATTTTTCTCTTTGCAAACTTAGAACTTTATACTCCATTAAAGATGCTTTTGAGAGCCTCCAACATTTGCAGCAATGCTTGTCCCAGAATTCCCTGTTTAAGGTTTCATAATTCTTTTTGGAAAGACTGTGTGTATCCTCGAGCGAGCCACAGTTTAAGCCTCCAGATTCCTGGCCGTTTTGCATTTGGTTTTGCAACCAGCGACGATCCATTTGGAGGTTAGGCGGATGGCAAATAGATGGGATCCAATCCACGCTAGCTCTGATCTGCCATACGTATCGCCACAATTGTCTTTCTTCAGATTATCCATCCCCGTTGTTTTCCTCTGCTCCAAATTGGACCCACACGAGCCATGGAAACGGTTTCTAGGTCTACCCAACACAAGAGTCGTTGCTTTGCTCAGAGTTTTGTTTTTTGTGATTATTTGATTGGCAAAAGGCCCTGCCGGAGAGCGTTTTTATCGTAGCTATTTTATCGTATCTATTGGCCTAGATCAGGGAGCGTGTGTACAGCCGTGTTTTCAACACAGCCCTTCCCGTTTGTGGCTTGGCTTTACATGTGTGTTTTTAGATAGCCCTTCTTTGTGTGAAACTGAAGATTTTAAGAATGTAGGTTGAAGTCCCAGAAACACACAGCTAATGTCATGCATGTTAATTTCCATTCCTTCTACAGCAGAACCCATTAACCTCAAACTGCAAGGTGGTTTTTTTTTAAAGTTTCCATTAGCAATTTTTAATGGATTACTGCATAGACAACTCTTAAGATTATGTCTGGAGTAGCTCTCTGAATCCCTACTGTGAATTACAAATGATTTTGCTTCTTTAAAAAAGTACCCGCATTGAACAAGTAGCTCCACTGATGATTTGGGGTGGGAATTTAAATCCTGAAGGAGTTTTCATTTGATACCAAATCCAGTTATCTTGCTGTGCAGTATAGAAAGTTGCCTTACACTGACTGGTTGCCGTGTTTCTCAACCGGGAGAACTTTCAGCTGTGTGGATTTCAACTCCCAAAATTCTGGTATCTGTTTAACAAACCACGGTTTGTAGTGCTGACTAAATTGACACCTTCTGCTTCACATTTCCCCACTAAAACTTGAATAAAAGGACATTTTAGAATAGCCTAGAGACAACCAGGGCCCTGTTGGCTCAACATTTCAGACACACAGACAGTCCTCGACTTATGATCACGATTGAGCCCAACATTTCTGTTGCTAAGTGAATTTTGCCCCATTTTATGACCTTTCTTGCCTCAGTTGTTAAGTGAATCGTGTCAGTTGATAAATTAGTAATCCAGTTGCCAAGTGAATCTGGCTTTCCCATGGACTTTGCTTGTCAGAAGGTTGCAAAAGATGATCACGTGATCTTGGGACACTGCGACCGTCATAAATATGAGTCAGTTGGCAAGCATCTGAAATTTGAACACATGACCATGGGGAGGCTGAAACAATCATTAGTGTGAAACACAGTCATAAGTCCCTTTTTTCAGTGCCGTTGTTACTTTGAACGGTCATTAAACGAACTGTTGTAAGTCGGGGACTACCTGTATTTCCCTACCTAATTAGAGAACCAGAATGGCCAAGGACAGGCAAAACAACAACAGCGGGAATAGGAACAACCTCCCATTGAGTTTCCTTGTTCTTTTCCCATCCTGGAATCTGGTAGGGAGCTTTGGGAATCTCCTCCCCTCCCCTCCCCTTCCCAGCAGGCAGGGAAGTCGCTGCTTCTGGGCTGGGGAGAGCAAGAGATTGTGAGATTGGCTGGGAAACTGTCACGGAATGTTGAGAAACGGTCCCGGAATGGGACCGCGGCAGCAGCCGCCATGCAACAGCTGCCAGTAAGCAGTGGAGCAGCCCTAGCTTCCCCAAATTTCATTCCTCCAGGAGTCAGGGGTCCCTGATTTTGGACACATTCTGTAAGTTAGCCCTCACCCTCGGCAACTTTAAGACTGGTGGAATTCTGGGAGTTGAAGTCCACAAGTCTTAAAGTTGCCGAGGTTGAGGACCCCTGAGTTAGCCAATTTGAGATAGCCTGGTTGAAAAAACGGTAGCCCTGTTCCTTCTAGTTAAAGGTCGTGACGAGGAGAGTTTTGGCAGGATGGAGATCATCAGGTGCCACCGCTCTCTTGCGTTGATTTTTAACTCTGGGTAGCTGTAATCTAAATCAGACTTGGGGAAGCTCTAGGCCTCCTGATGTTATTAATATGTAACACCCAGCAGGGTGTGAAAAATGTTTCCTTTGAACTAATTCAAGCATATAGCTTCTTTAAACTACAAACGTCCCAATTTCAAATGCTAAACTGATTATTTGAGTATGAAACAGATTGTTCTGATTATGTTTAGAAGTGATTTGAAGCAGCCGTGCAAGCTTAAAGCCCCCTGCTTAAAAGTCTGAAAGAGTCAAAATACTCAAAACTGCCCTTTTTGTGCCAGAAAGAGGGAGCTTTGTCCTTTTTCCTGCTTGAAGGGGTTCAAAACCGAGTGCTTTACACTTGCTTAGCACCAAGCATCTCTCACTGTTCCTTTGCTGTCTCGGCTCTTGGGAATTGAAGTTTAGAAATATCTGCAAAGCTGTAAGACGTCATTTCTCATTATTCCCAGATAAATCTCAAGATGACTTGTACCAGCCAATAAATCTGAATCCAAAATAAAGATACATTTTGCGTGCGTGTATATTATTGTTTCTGATTGTCTTTCAAGCCCCAAAGGGGTAAATCCAAACAAAATATTAGGGATTAGGATAGAAACAGTGTATGAAAACAGATTTCCTCTAAGCACAGACCAGAAAGAGGTAAAAAGTTCTAAATAATAACCGAGAATGAACAGTTTCTTGGGCTGCTTAAGAGAAGGATTTAAATGAGAAACAGGCACAATGAATAATATTCTGGAAAGAACTGAAGAAGCTTCTTGGATGAGAAGCGAAATGTCTTTAAGGAAAAACAGAGGAAGTCCAGTTGCTTTTTGAAAAAGCATCGTTGGGAAAACCATGATCTGGATGATGGAGAATCTCCATTAATACTCTGGAAAAGTTCATCTGCATTCACTGTACAGACAATTTTAAAGATTAATATTCTATTGAAGCCAGCACATTTTTTTTATGATTAATGGATAAACGGCTAGAAAAAAAGCCATGGAAGATTATTTAAATCTTTAAAAAAAGGCTAAATTTATTGTATGCGTGGAGACGGAAAGATTTGACACCACATACTATGGAAGAATGGTTGGTGAAGTTGAAGTTGACCAATTTTGCTGACATGGATAAATTAAATTCTTTGATTAGAGAAAAGACATTATCTACCTTCGTTGCTGACTGGAAGCCTCCTATGGACATTTTGCGTAAAAATGGGAAAAAATTGACTTTCTGACATACGGTTTTCATTATTAGACAGGATAGATTATGGAAAGATGAGTAATACGATGAAACTTTAAGAGAGGTACTTAAGTCTACTGTAAAGAGTATCACAGTATAAAGAAGCCACTTTATATATATATATTTTGTCTTTCTATTTTTCTTCTATTTTTTTTCTTTTCTTGCACTTTTTCCTTTTTTTAGATTTTGTTTCTTTTTACCTTTCCTTCCTTACTGTCTGTAATATCAGTTTGTGTAACCTTTTACCTTTTGGTTTAAAAATTTTAATAAAAGTTACACTGGAAAAAAAAACCCGTTCTCACAGTTAGATAATGATGTTTGTACCTTGCTTTGGCTAAGTTATCCAATTCACGTTTCATTGTTTTTGACCATGTGATCATCTTGAAATTGTTTACAATATTTACCACCCTAACTCCGATTCAGACAGACCCTTTCTTTAACTCTGGGGTCTGCCCTGCCACAATTCCTTCTGCGGGCCTCTTCCTCAGTCATGCCAAGTAGGTAGAAATATGAATTGTTTCATTCCTTTGTTACTTTTAGAGAGCCCTGCATTTTGTTTTATCGTATATCATCAATACAGATGTTTATTTTGGTAAGCTTCTGACTCATTCTGAACAGCACATTCATCTCCTTTAAATGTAATCCAAAATCCCTTTTCTGTTAAATATCTCACTGACAAAAATTCTCTTTCTGAATATGGAATATTGGCCAGTGTATTTTGAATGCCCCAGTTTTCATTACTGCATTTAAAATTACTTTGTCCAATTTATTTTAGCTTTGATATTGCTAATAATGTGATATTAAACACCATGCAGTCGGAAGAAATAACAAAGGCTAAATTTGCCTTTTACTTTTCATCAAACTGTATTCTAACCACACCAAGTTCACAAAGGTGATGTAGCCACAGTGGTTTCAAATACTCCAGCCCAAGGGTTCCCAACCTTTTCTTTACCACAGACCCCCTTTAAACACCGGTTGAGGCCAATATAGTTATATTACCACTATTGTCAAATTGGGTAAAGAAACAAGGTCTTACTTTTAATCAGTATTTATGAAAACCTTGAATGTCAGCGACATTGGTCATTTTTAAAGCTCTTCTGATTTGCTTTTATCTCAAAAGCAGAGAAGTAGAAAACAACAGAGACATTCCTAATTCTGCTTCCTGGTTTAGCCTTCCATTTATCTTAAGCCATGGTTGCTCACTGGGTACCCTTAAGAAAGTGAGATGACATCCCTGTATTTCCTCCTCAGGCTGGTCTTTCTGGTTTGTTGTGTCACCAGGATCAAATCAAAGTGACTGTGTGGGGCTAGTCACACTAGCGTTTGACCGCCTTGAACAAATAGCAATTTTGGCTGCCATTTTCCAACGTGACTTGAAAATGTGCTTAAAAAGACGGGGCTTTTTAAACGTTATTTGGACCTGAATAATTTTCATATTCTTCTTATGAAATTTGGAGAACGTGATGGAGTTTAGTTTTTACTTTGTGCAGAAGTGAATACGTAGAACGCTGAAGCACAGCTCACCAGACCATAATAAGCTTGGAACAGCTGGATGTAAGAATTGCAAAGAGCGCCCAGTGTTTCTCACCCGTGGCAACTTTTAAGATGGGAGGACTTCAACTCCCAGAATGCTGACTGGGGAATTCTGGGAGTTGATGTCCTCCCCTCCCCCATTTTAAAGTTGCAAAAGTTGAGAAACACTGGCCAAGGATACCGTATGAACTGATGGGTGGGTGTGTTAACCTATCCTTTACGGCAGGGGTCCCCAACCCCTGGTCCGTGGACCGGTACCAGGCCGCGGCATGTCAGTGACCGGTCCGTACAGACAAGCAAAGCCCCATCTGTGGGATGCAGGCAGCACACAAAACCACGCACACTCCGGTCTGCAGAAAAACCCCTCTCCACGGAACCGGTGATCCCTGGTGCCCAAAAGGTTGGGGGCCTCTGCTTTATGATAGTCATTCAGTGAGGACCTGGCCATTATTTGTCTCATAGGGAGCAGGTCTTTGAGACAACCCGTTTTTTATCCGCGTTGTTTAATTTAATTTTAATTCCATTTATATCCCGCCCTTCTCCGAAGACTCAGGGCGGCTTACAAGCTTAGCAGTAGCCTTCATTCTATGTATATGCCTGCTTATTAGGGCTTTCACCCCCCCCCCCCAAGCGGCATTATTACAAAGTCAGCTTATTGCCCCCAACAATCTGGGTCCTCATTTTACCTACCTGGGAAGGACGGAAGGCTGAGTCAACCTTGAGCCTGGTGGGATGAGAACCTGCACTAATTGCAGGCAGCTGGTGTTTACAGATGGACTGGATCACCCAGATAATCTGGAACATCTTCATAGTATCATCATTGTACTGCACATTTTAATTGGCATTTGGCTCCCCCCCATTCCCCCCCCCTTAGTTTGGTGGTAGAGGAAGTAAACGTTACAGGGAAGTTTCAGGGACATTTCAGATTCAAGTTTGAAGCTGCTGATAAGGCAGCCTATAAATAAACAGCCTAGTGAAGGAAGCAGCCTTAGATAATTGGGTGTTCCTGCTCTGTCCCACTTAAGCACACCGAACAACAACGTTATGACTTTTATGCTTGGTTAAGATAGATGAGAAGCATTTGAAAAGCAGCTCAACTCCAGTCATGTCTTGACAGGAAATAATGAACGGATGTGGCAGCTAAGAATGCAGCAATTTCCTGCCCATCCAAATAGACGGTATTTTAATCAGAACTGAAGTCTGAATTCATTCTGGTCTCCTTGATCTGGGAGATCGCTCCTAACGTAGCCTAACGTTTCTGTTCGCAGAATTAAATAGTCGTTTTGCCCGAAAGAGCAACGGTTACCCGGTTAAATTGCCCTTGTTCACCTTTGCAGGGATTCAGTTAATTTATTTAATTTTTGTAGCTGCCCATCTCAAGCCAATGACTGGGAAACGAGGTCTGGTCGCCCACTCTGTGACAGGAGTGGATTTTCAGAATACAGGTAGTCCTTGACTTACAACCACAACTGAGCCCCAAATTTCAGTTGTTAAGTGAGTTTTGCCCCATTTTACGACCTTGCTTGCCACGGTTGTTAAGTGAATCACTGCAGTTGATAAGTTAGTCACATTTATTTTTATTTTATTTATTTTAATTCCATTTATATCCCGCCCTTCTCCGAAGACTCAGGGCGGCTTACAAGCTTAGCAGTAGCCTTCATTCTGTGTATATGCCTGCTTGTTAGGGCTTTCACACACACCCCCAAGCGGCATTATTACAAAGTCAGCTTAATTTCCCCCAACAATCTGGGTCCTCATTTTACCTACCTGGGAAGGATGGAAGGCTGAGTCAACCTTGAGCCTGGTGGGACTCGAACCTGCACTCATTGCAGGCAGCTGGTGTTACTTAAGGAGGCATCAGCCCACTGCTCCACCAAGGCTCTTTAACATGGTCGTTAAGTGAATCTGGCTTCCCCCCCCCCATTGCTTTTGCTTGTCAAAAGGTCGCAAAAGGGGATCACCTGACCTCGGGACACTGCAGCGGTCATAAGTATGAGTCGGTTGCCAAGCGTCTGAATTTTGACCACGTGACCCTGCAACGGTAGTAAGCGTGAAAAATGATAAGTCCCTTTTTTCAGCGCCATTGTAACTTTGAACAGGTGCTAAATGAACTGTTATAAGTCGAGGAAGACCTATACATTGGCAAGACCAAATTATTTATTTGATCCCCCCCCCCTATTTCTGTGCTGCTAGAATCCACCAACTCCCAGCGGTATCTTTCGCATCTTGGCATTTGCACTCTACCCAGGGATGGCTTATTATTCATTCAAGAGACGGAGCCAGGACTGCTTTCCGCCCATCCCCTTGGCTGCTCCGGTCGCTTGTGTTGTGCTGCCTGGGATGCTGATTGATTCAGCCTTTTTTGCAATGATTTTTGTTCATTATAAGTGGTTTATTTTTTCCCCCGTAGCTGCTTTTGCTTTTTCGTAGAAAAACAGCTCTATATTTCAGCGTAATCAGACTGGTCTGACAATGTCCTGTCAGCAGAGGCGAGTGGAAAAGACGATAGGGTAAGCCTTTGGCAATCTGGTGTCTGCTTTTCTCTGTCAGTGTTGTGACCGGGTAATGGTGCAGCCAGACGTGCCAGCTTTCCTTCTCGGCAGCAGATACTGACTGTGCGATAACGCTGCAAAAAGGAGCCGTGGTGACTGGAGGGCTCCTCTGCTTTTTGCAGCTTTTCATTTCCTGATATGTTTGCGGGGGAATCAAATAGTAGTGCCAGGACTGCCCAGAGCAGCATCGAAAGCATTCTGGAGATTTAGGTCAGCTGAACTTCGTTATGTGATAGGCAGAGTTGTCCTCTTGAGGGGCTAATCCAGGGGTCTGCAACCTTGGCAACTTTAAGACTCGTGGACTTCAGCTCCCAGAATTTCTCAGCTGGCTGAGGAATTCTGGGAGCTGAAGTCCACGAGTCTTAAAGTTGTCAAGGTTGCAGACCCCTAGGCTAATCAGACCTTAGTTTTTTACATCCTAGATTCACTTAACAACTGTGGCAAGAAAGGTCGTGAAATGGGATAAAACTCACAGAAATTTGGGGCTCAACTGTGGGCGTAAATCAAAGACTCCCTGTATGCGTCTTTCTTTAATTAGGAGCAGAAATTGAAGATTCTGGATGCGTTAAAATGATCGCTGCCTTTGCCACTATCCATAAAAGAAGCTTTTCTTTCTTTCTTTCTTTCTTTCTTTCTTTCTTTCTTTCTTTCTTTCTTTCTTTCTTTCTTTCTTTCTTTTTTTTTCTTTCTTCTTTCTTTTTCTTTCTTTCTTTCTTTCTTTTTTCTTTCTTTCTTTCTTTCTTTCTTTCTTTCTTTCTTTCTTTCTTTCTTTCTTTCTTTCTTTCTTTCTTTCTTTCAAAATTCAGCTCTTATCTGGATCACCCTAGCCGTGTTTAAAGTCAACACGTCTCAGCCTTGGCAATTTGGAAGAGGTGGGACTTGGACTCCTAGAATTCTGAGAATCGAAATCCACGCATCTTAAAAGTTGCCGAGGTTGAGAACGCTGTTTTCAACCACCTGACCGCATAGGCAGATAATATTTAGACGTTTTCTTTTCTTTTGTTTTTCTTTCTCCTCCTTTGGGTCTTGGCGATGTCCTTAATTGGCCCGTGTTTCTCTCCCATCCTTTCCAGGTCTTCTTAGTGGGCAAATGTCTCCGACCAACATTAAGCTTGAGAAGCTGGATTCTCAGCAAGTTCTCCAGCTGTGTCTCCGGTACCAGGACCACCTTCACCAGTGCGCAGAAGCCGTGGCCTTTGACCAGAATGCTCTAGTCAAGAGGATCAAAGAGGTGCGACTGTCTGCAGGAGATGTGGCTGTGACCTCAGGAATGATTCACGCACAAACCACTGCACGCACTGAACTGGCTTGCATGCTTTGTGTGTTGTTCCAAATACAAAAGGAAAACATTCAGGGCAGGGATACCGGTACTGGTAGGGGTGGGGGAATGGACGGGGGTGGGGGAATGTCAATTTAAAATATATATGTGTGTGTTTCCTTTTACAAGGATGTGTGAACATTTAAATGCCAATTGCTTCATCTGGTTGCTTAAGCTTTTTTGTCCATTTCCATGCAGAACAACTCTTAAGTCATTGTGTTACTTCTTAAACAGTGGCCGTATCACATAGCTTGAGAAAATGTAGTCTTTCTCTATTTTTTCCTTGCTGAAAAAATCCCAGAACAGCTGCCCCAATGTAATGCTTCACCCACAAAATAACATGAGCTGTATGTATCTGATGGAGACGAAGGGGGAAAATATGGATTAGGGAAGAGTTTTAGTCTTTCTTTCTTTCTTTCTTTCTTTCTTTCTTTCTTTCTTTCTTTCTTTCTTTCTTTCTCTCTCTCTCTCTCTCTCTCTCTCTCTCTCTCTTTCTTTCTTTCTTTCTTTCTTTCTTTCTTTCTTTCTTTCTTTCTTTCTCAAACTTTGGCTAAAATTCCTGCATTTGGTGCCTGCAAGTCAAATTGTTCTTCAGGGAGGGGAAAAGAAATCCTCTGCCAGCTCAGTGGGCAAACATAATTAATGTAAATAAACAAAAAGCCCATGTTTGCAAAAAAATAAACAATAAATGCAGTTTATATAAACTTTCTAAGTTTGAAACAAAGTAACTCATGTCAAGTTCGCTTGTATCAATTGAGCTTGATTTCTGAAATAGTCAAGAAGGTACATTGATTGTATGGAAAAAGGGGAAAACCCAGAGTAAGAAGAGAAGGAGGACGGCGCTTGATAAATTGGGTACATGGGAGCAAAACAAGGATTAGTCATCCTGATGCGCTGGAATGAACCCAGCATTTGCTTTAATGATAAATGATCACTGCATACACACCAGCTTTCCAGCTGTGTCTGCATCTAGGATTTCTGAGGATGACTAATAGGCTGTTGTTATCGGAAGCAGAGGAGCTGGGAAATTATAGGCTTATAATACTAGGGTATAGAAAATATATAACGTCTCTCTATACTCTAATCCAATTTTCTCTTGGAAAATTGCTTCCTATTTTTTCTTCCCAGAGAGCCCGGCTCTTCCAAGAGTTCATGAAAAGCGGCGTCTCGGGCTGGAACAAGGGCAGAGGTTTGTCTTCTCGGAAGGGGGTTGAACTTTCAGAGCCGGATTCGATGCAGCTCCAAACCTAGAAAAACCCAGCATATTTACTGGGTAACTAAAGAGATCCTGCATAAAAATCCATTGAGAACATTGATGAGAAAGATGCAGGAAAAAAGGATGTAGAATAATAGTAAATAAAAAAGGTGGGCTGTGGGCAAACACCGTTGGGTTGACTTGATTCCAGAGAAAGTGGAGTGCATCTCTTTTTCAAGATGGACTTTGGAGGAGGAATTCAGGGTTGAGATGGCATCAGGAGAATGGCCAATGCAGTCTCAGGGCTGGAGCCCAGCCAGAAAACTGTCCGGATCACCTCCTAAAAAGTGGTGGCGCAGTGGTGAGAATGCAGTACTGCAGGCTTACTCTGCCCACCGCCAGCAGTTCGATCCTGACTGGCTGAAAGTTGACTCAGCCTTCCATCCTTCCGAGGTCGGTAAAATGAAGACCAGGATTGTTGGGGGGGGGGCTCCTAGGCTGACTCGGTGAACCGCTTAGATAGGGCTGTGAAGCACTGTGAAGCGGTATATAAGTGCTATTGCTAAAAAAGGAAAGTTGTGGAAAATTATTCAACGTGGACTAGCACCGATGATGTTACCTAGTTTGGATAAAGAAACCTCTGCAAGAAGACAACCAAGCACCAAGATTCCCTCTTTTCAACCCTGAGCGATACAAATTCTCCTTTATCAGTGATTCAACACTTGTGGGTGCAAGGACGGCCTTTGAGAAGGGGGTGGGCCCGGGGAACCTCCTTCAAGACAGGCAACCCCTCCCCATCCTGCAGAGAGGCGTTATTTGTGTAAAGAAGACATAATCCTTTTTGGGGGTGTAATAAGTGGGCGGCATTTTGGTCAATTCTACAGCATTTCAGTGACGTAATGCTGCTTCATTTCACAACAGTTGATGAGACATCGATTGCATTTCTTGTACGGGGCAGTTTATGAAGTAGTTCACAAGCCTCTGAGTGGTTACCTGTCAAAGACATGTTCACCCTTGGTTGTTGTACATCTCCTGGTGTGGATATGTGCAGTAATCCAGGACACACCTGGCAGGGAAGGTGCATCGCAAGGTGCATTCATTTGATTCCTGGGGTTGGCAAAGTGCTCATTGTGGGCGGTGCAGAATTTTCCTTGTGAAAGAAGTTGTGAACCGCTCCACATGCAAAGAGGCATTGTACAGTACAATGCAAGATAGCGCTCTCTGTATTGTGTCAGGCTTTATTTGTTGAGTTGCTAAATAGTATAGGACAGGGGTCTGCAACCTTGACCACTTTAAGACTTGTGGGCTGGCTGAGGAATTCTGGGACCTGAAGTCCACAAGTCTTAAAGTGGTCAAGGTTGCAGACCCCTGGTATAGGACATCGGGACGGAAGAAATGCGATCTAATATACCGTACTTCGCACACGAGGCAGATGGTTTCGTTTGCGGTCAAAAATCTCTCTGCTTATTGGAGGCTGGTTGACGAGCGACACAGCGTGACTTCATAAGGCTTGGTGGCTGAGATTGTTTGCTGACTGCCACAATTTTAAACAGTGGAAGCAGAAATTTGGTCTGCTGTGAGTTTGTTATAAATGTCAAACAGCTGAACCTCTGGATTGGATCTGTTATTTTGAAAGGGCTCTAAGATGAGCGTTGAGAGACGATAAATCATTAACTTTTCTCTGTTTCCAGCTCTTCTGGGAGAATCGGTTTGGGAAAGGCTAATGCGGATTAGATCAGATTGTCTGTCCATGGAGGACATCCTGAAATTAATTATTGTTAGTACTCAGTTTTTAAAGTAATCCAGGTACGTTAAGATTGTTTGTTCTGATTATTTGTAGGGATATATAAAGCGAGTTTATTGAAGAGTTGCAAAGGGAATAATTCCGAAGAACTCAGACCCCAAGGCGGATTTCTTTGTATTAGTTGGCAGGATTGTCAGCTTAGGTACTGTTGAAAAAGACAGCAACCAACCCTTTTTCCAAGAGAGCACAATGGATATAGCAAGCCACACTGAGAGGTTTGCTAATAAAAAAATAATAAAGATTTGATTGGTAATAAATACATTACTGGAGTACTAATGGCAATAACTAAATTCTGGGGGAAACCAAGGTAGGAAAATTTATTTATTTACTTCTAGAAATTATATCAGGGCCCATCTTGTAGCACATAACTCTTGGTAGCTTGCAAAACCGCCCCCTTACCATACAATCCCCAGGCTTTAACCCTGACCCAGCGCTTGGTAAATGGGTAAAATTAGAATTGATTGCTAATTGGAAGCGTGGGCCGAGGAAGATGAAACAGGAGAGTTGTTCAGAAAACAAGTCATTTTTATAGCCACAGCTAGAAAATTCTGCCAGTGAAAGGAAGTTTTGATTAACTGATGGATTATGTGCTATCAAGTCATTTTGTACTCCTGGAGATCACATAGATCAGGGGTGTCAGAACTCACGTCGTCACGTGACGCGTCACAGTTTTTTCCCCATGGCTGGCAATGGGGTGGTACGCTTTTGGCGTGACGCATCCGGCCTGTGGGCCGGCAGTTCGACACCCTGACATAGAGAAAGGAAAGTTAACCACCATTTATTGCAGGGGTCTTCAAACTTGGCCCTTTGATGACTTGTGGACTTCAACTCAGCTTCAGCTGGTGCAGAATGCAGCCGCGCGAGTTGTGATGGGAGTCTCCCGATACTCCCGTGTAACACCTCTTCTCCGCGAGCTGCATTGGCTTCCAGTTGCCCTCCAGGTGAGATTCAAGGTGCTGGTGATGACCTATAAAGCCCTAAATAGCATGGGCCCGGATTATCTAAGGGAGCACCTGCTGCCGGCGTCAATTTCCCATCGTCCTGTGTGCTCCCACAGGGAGGGCCTCCTCAGGGTACCGCCGGTAAAGGATTGCCGACGGGCGATCCCCAGGGGGAGGGCGTTCTCTGTGGGCGCGCCTGCCCTCTGGAATCAACTGCCAACGGAACTCCGGACTGCCCCCAACCTTCGTTCATTTCTCCGGGACCTAAAAACCTGGCTCTTTGAGCTATCTGGTCTGGACTGAGGGGTTTAATGTTTTTAAATTGTGATTTAATTTTTGCGGCTAGACTTAATTTTATTTTAATTTTATATTGGATTGTTTTTAAATTTTGCCTTGTAAACCGCCCTGAGTCCTTTGGGAATAGGGCGGTATATAAACCGAATAAATAAATAAATAAATAAATAAATAAATAACTCCCAGAATTCCTCAGCCTGGCTGAGGAATTCTGGGAGTTGAAGTCCACAAGTCATCAAAGGGCCAAGTTTGAAGACCCCTGGTTTATTGAGTAAATTGAAGGCCTTGGTTTTTTTTTGATATATAGTGACATATCCATTGCCTTTTTTCCCCTACTTAACAATAAAGCCCATAATTTTGGTTAGTAATTTTCCAACTGCCAGCAACAAGAGTAGAAAGTCAGAGTATCTCAGCTCATCGGTTCACCTGAAAGACTGCTTATTGGATGGAGACCTATTTTTATGCTCAAACAAGCCTCTGCAGGACAGGCGGGCCCTTTGCCTAATGAGGTTACTCACATTCAAGTATTTTTTTGTTGTCAAGACTCCGCAGAGTTACCTGTTTCTGCCAGTTTCATCTCCCTGGATTGAGTCCTGCTTTCCAAATAGCTTTACGTGGAACTGTTGTATTTTGGCATCCTCCAGATAATGACTTTTATTGGAATTTAATGCTGTAAAGCAGTATTTTTAAACTTGTCAGTTTGATGGGCTGACTCCAATTCCCCAAATTCCCCTAAAGGAGTTTGCTCTAGAGGTCTCTAAAAAGGATACTCTTGAAATAAGCCTGGCTCTAATCGTAAGGTCTGGATTACCAGAAGTTGCAGAATAGAGGCCGCTATACGTATAATAAGGCTACGTGGAGTTGTTGAGCTTTCTTTGGAAGCAGGGCCGTTTATATGGATTTTAGGACAACAGCGCTGTGTCTTCCAGCTGCTTCAGAGAAATCCAAGTCAATAAACATGCATCTAAACACATACCATACATAATTAAAATATGTTCCAGGATCAGGTAAAAATAAGAAATGGTTTCTTGTGAAGAAAAGATTGCATTTTCCGCTTTTAAAAATTTAAGAGATAATATTTTTGCCTTTTGTGTTTCATCTTTTTTTCTCTTCTACAAAAGAAGCATTAAATTATAATTGAAGGTGCAAAAGTGAGCAAAACGTCCTTCCTCCGTTCTTAAACAACTGGAAAGGTCTCTGTTCCAAAGAGCAGAGGGAGTAGAGGAAGGGAATAAACGGAGAAGAGCTTTGTATGTGCAGACAGCCCTGTTCCTTATCCTTATTCTAGCGGCTTTTTAAGCGTTACCATTCTTGAGACATTCGTTTCTCGGTTTAAATGGCAAGCATAGCTGCCCATCCTGTGCGCCATAGCCCAGGCAGCGCCAGTGATAAAACAACAAAATGAATAAAACTAAATTAACGACTGCCTACGTCTCCAAACAGTTCACCTCTCACCTTCAACAGGGGGACAAGCATCTCTGGGTCTCATGCGAAGAGTTTTTCCCCCCAAAGGGCCACTGCTGAGATGCCACGCTGCTTAAGTCCCAGAAGAAGGCAACATTTCAGGGAAGGGGCCTGGAGCGTGCCAAGCCTGTTTGACCTGGTGGAACGGGCAGAATGCAAGGAGAGGCTGCCCACAGATAAATGGTCTCCTGCCGTTCAGGGCTGTGAAGACGATTGTGCCTTGAGTTGCACCTGGAGCGTGAGTGGGATTCACATGGGCAAACTCTGCTTGCTTTGAAGGACTGGGGGTCATTTCTGGGTAGTCTGTGCGCTCATCCCTGTGTAGAGAATGGCCGGGATAGGATCTGTTAATGGTGATGAGGATGGCCAATATGGTCTCTCAAAAGCCTCCCAGAGTTGTTTGCTCAGCGTTAGGGCTGCCACACAAGTTGTAGGAAGAAAGAAATTCTTTTTCTTGTCGGGAAGGGAATAATAATAATCCAGGTCTGGCCCTGGTGGCGCAGTGGTTAGAATGCCGCATCGCAGGCTGACTCTGCCCGGTGCCAGCGGTTCGATCCTGAGCGGCTCAAGGTTGACTCGGCCTTCCGTCCTTCCGAGGTCGGACAGAGGAGGACCCAGATTGTTGGGGGACGATGTGCTGACTCTGTGAAGCCGCTCAGAGAGAGCCGTAAAGTACGACGAAGCGGTATTTAAGTCTAGAGTGCTGAGTGCTATTTCGGCTTTTGTTTTTTTTTTACAGATGGATCTTTCCGTAGAAACGCTGTACGCGTTAATGCAAGAGCGCCAGAAAAGGTACGCCAAGTACGCTGAGCAGATCCAGAAAGTCAACGAGATGTCCGCCATCCTCCGCCGCGTCCAGATGGGCATTGACCTCACCGTCCCGCTGATGGAGAGGCTGAACGGCCTGCTGCCCGAGAACGAGCGACTGGAGCCTTTCGGCATGAAGCCGGACAGCAGGGAGCTCAAGCTGTAGCTTCCCTTCCTTCGGCCGTCTCTGCCCAGGCTTGGCTGCAGGACCTTGCTTGAAGCCTCCGGCTCGGGGTGAGTAGGAGACCCTCCCGGGAGGGACGAAGAGAGCCGCCAGGACAGACCTTTGGCTCCTCCCTTCACGGCTTTCGCCCGCTGGCCGGCCCCTGCTCTCACCAAGCAGCCTGCTTTTGAGTCGAGATCTCCGTCTCCCCTTCCTCCTACCTTGGCTTTCACTTTTTATTTCTCGGACACCTTGCGACCTCCAGGGACCGCTGGACAGGCTGGTGTCCAAGGAGGGAGTCTCCAAACCGCGGTGGAGGGCATACGGTCAATTCATAGAAAGTTTGGGGGCAAACCTCTTTGGTCTCCCTGTGTCCTGCCTTGTAAGGGTTAACATCCCAGGGCCTTCCGAGGAAAGAGAGCAGGTACAAATGGACAAATGGACTTTCAGGAGTCTGTTCTCACCAGCTGCCGTCTTGTGGAGTAATTCCTTATAAAGATCTAGAGAAAAAAAACCATATAAGACACTTTCCCGTGAGACAGTTTGAAAAACACGGTTTCCCTTTTTTTGCACGGGGTCGAGGAGACCGCTAGCTTAAACGCATCAGCAGGACTTTTAGGAAAGAAAGGCCAAATTTGTCAGCTAGAAAGATTTTAGGCTCCTTGCAATGGCGTGTAGCTTTTTGCATTTTATAGTGAAATGTCTAAAGCCCGAAGGAGTCCTGTCCACCTCACTTGCATAACACAATGCAGCTTGTGTGGGATGGATTTCCTTTCTGAGGTCTAGTGGACTTCCCTCCCCGTGTAATTTGGTTGTGTGCTTAAATTACTTCTTAGTTTATGGGGCTGCTAAATGCCTGACTTGCCTGAGTTATGGAACTGTCACGGCTACGTCTACAAGGGACGGGATGGGACGGCTTCTCTTTCGCTCCCGTTTTCTCAGAGACTTTCTGGATCCATGTGGTCTCCTTGAGCTGCCAAGATTGCTAATAAAAAATTCCGTTTTATAAGAAATAGGAGCTATTTTTAGTTCGTGGCCGAAGGAAGTTGGAAAAGTGCTAAGCCAGGGAACTCTCACTTTATTTACATTATTCTTATGGCGGCTGGATGGATCTTCCCCACCGTCCAAGATAATTCACGGCAGAGCCTGCCCTGGGTCCTCAATTTCTCTTCCTTCCTCTGCACTTTCACTCTGTCTTGGTGAGATTTTTTTCCAGCATTAAAGCTAAAATTACACGTGGGTTGGAAACGTCTCGTCAGAATAGCCTGTGTATTTAAAATTGACATACTTTAATCATACCTTAGTAGTGGCTTTGCCACAAAAGGAAAAGTGGATTTCCCCATTTTTATACTTACTGCAATCGGCCCTTCTCAGCAATTCATCCAAATCGATGTAGTGGCCTGGCTTGAAAAATATCGCACTCGAACTCATCTCCCTAATCGATTGGAGGAATAGTAACCTTTCGTTTCCGTGCTTTGTTTTCTCTGCCACAGAGATGATCGGATTTCAGGACCGGCCAGTGAGGACACCGAGAGACAAACATGTAGAGTCAGTTTTGCATTTTGTATGAGAAAAGAATATTTAATTGGGGGGGCAGTCTCTGGACAAGAGGTTAAATGATTGGCATTTCCCCTGTACCTTTTAATACCATTGTTACCTCAGTAAGGTACGGACACCCAGGTTCTTAGTGCTCAAAGACGGAGGCAAGCGAATCCGCCCTTTGCCCCGCCCGGAGGTCCCTCCCGCCAGGGACGTGCAGTCCTGTCGCCGGGAAGAAGCTCCCAGCTCAGCTTTGGCTTGATTCAATGCTGCCTAGGATTCCCAGAGACCACGGAGGTTGACCGTGGTCAGGAGCCAGATCGGGGAAGGTCAGACCTGACCCTCGCTAGCTGTTCGTGGAAGAAATGCAGTTCCTTTCACCGGTAGAAACACCCAGTTCTCTTGACCATAACATGGAAGGCAGGGCATTGGAAATAAAAAGGTGCAGAACACCTGCTCGGGTGTTTGAATGCCTCGCTGTTTTCTTCCAAGGTGATTCAAAGAATTACGGCGATCTCTTTCCCCAACACGGTTCCCAACGCAGACTGGAAACCAGCTGGGGGAATATCGCTGCGGGGGCCTCGTCCTCTTGCTGTTGTCCGTCTTTGGGCTACCAGAGCGGATTAAGAAAGCTTTTCCTTCCTTCCCCAGCTTTTGGGGCTGACAGTTTGGGACAGTTGATGGTGTGTCACATTTTTTCCTTCTTCTTTTTTTGTTTTTTGTTTTCTGTATATAAAAAAGAACTATTTGCTATTCTACCATGGTGCGATTTTTTTTTATCATCTGAAATCGTTTAGATAGCTTGTATTTTTATGTTGAACTCCTACAAGAGCCATGTTTGAAACGGCAGCAGATGCATATTTAATAAACATTGCACAATGTTGCTTACAGAGGTATTTTAATTTTTTATTTGGAAAATCTGTTCTAATCACCAGGAAAAGATTTAGTTGTAATTCTGAAAGTCCCTAACTTCTGGCTGCTCTTCTCTGCAAAATATTCTGTTTTGATTGATTGAAAATGAACACATATTAAATGCAATAAAACCGCATTCACATTTTATCGTATAAAACTCTAGTCAAGAATTAACAGCCAAGAGCATGCTTCAAGTTGATTTGTTGGGCTTTAATACGCCAAAGATATATTTAGAAAAACATACTTGTTAGAAGCTTATGTTTCTAACAAAAATGTGTAAACTGGTGGTTTATCTTTTGGCAGCAGTATTATAAACAGCCAGTTATCTTCTGGCAGAATATTGTTACACTCGCCTTCTTCCTTTGCAAATTCAACCTCATTTGCTTAATACGAACTCGCACCATAGTTCTTGTCACTAAAATCCACTGTAGCCATTTAGAGAATGAAAACAAATTTTTTCCTATTCCAGCCAAATTTTCACCAAGCTGCAACACATCTGATTGTTGCTAGGACACTGCCTCTCACTGGGCACGCTGCAGGTAAATTCGGGACTGCGAGAGTCTTGGAAAGGCTATTTCAACCCCTGCCTGGAATAAACGCTGGCACCGAGTTACTCTTAGATGCTCAGTGGGTCACCAACCCTGACACTCAGGAAACGTTGGATGTGGTTGAAGCTTTCAGTGGCGACTTCCTTCGGCCCACGAGGCAGTCCTGAGCCGGAGAGAAAGCCACGATGTGCAGACACCCAGGCCGGAAGAGACGCCCTCGTGTGCACTTGTGTGCCATTTCCATGTATTGCATCCTCCAGCGTTGAGTCAGTCCGGGTAGGCGGTCCTCTCCATCCTGATCCATTAAGAGCTGTATCTTGATAGAAGTGTATCCCGGATTCCTAAGAACGTATCTTGCTTTACTCGAAATCGGGCATTAAAAAACGAACTGCTAGATGTTTTTTTTCTTTCCTGGGGTTCCTCAGGAATCTTTTAAGTGTACCGAAAGGGGTTAATTTGAGGTCTTAAAATACAGAATAGGGAAAGTAAGATGGTGTTCAAGTAGTTTCTTGAAAACTGCAGAAAATGCTCTATGTATTTTCCTTTGTGGAAAATACAGTGTTTTTGTTTTTTTTAAAATTTTTTTGCCTTGCCTTGAATTTCCTTCTGTGAACAGTGTCTGGTCATTACTTGACATATTTATTAATAAACGCGCAAAATATAGATAACCTGATGCAGCATCTGCCTTCTTCCTTCTGGGTGGTCTCCGCTTCGTGCCACAAGAGAACGGGCTTTGTTGAGATGGTCCAGGGCTTGGAAGTCCTCCATCCTCGTTTCCCATTCCCCCCCCCCAATTATGTTTTTAAGGTTCCCCAGTGCCCTCTCTAGAGATGCCGATGGGTATTTCCATGGTGCAGTGACGAGCTGTGTAGGATAAACGAAGTAAGTGCAGATGTTTCACCGGTGAAAATCATGATGTCAGTTGGCGCTCTAGCGCTCTTAAATGGGACCGTTACAGGGAAAGTAGCCCGTGCTGAGAGTAGATAATCCAATCAACCATAACTGTAATATAGAACTCACGAAGCGGTAAGCGAAAGAGAGACAAGCTTGTAATGTACCCGGGTCGCTGTTGAGAGGGTAACTTTTCTTACATAACTAACCATTTCCTGACAGGGAGTAAGCTTTGATTTAAATATTTCACACCAGTTCTCACTTGTCTTTTTTGCATCAGCCACCAGAACCAGCAGAAGGCTGGGCTGGGTTGTTGACAGGACTCTTCCTCACGTAGAACAGCCTGTTCTGTACGGTTAACTTTAGAGAGGGATCCAGCGCCAGCGTCATTAAATATGGGACACCTGCTCCAGGTGCCCATAAATAACGTAAGCTGAATGAAGAATTTCAATATGGAAGTGAGGAGAGAGTCTGCCTGCACCCCGGTACAAGCCGTCCCCAACCTACGACTATGATGGAGCCCCAAGTTTCCACGGCTAAGCAAGACAGTCGTTAAGCGAGTTTTGCCTCACTTTACGAGGCAAAAACACAATCTAGCAGTTTGGATCGTCGCAGTTGTTAAGTTAGTAACACTTAAGTCCTTAAGTGAATTTGGATCACGCGGCCACAGGGATGTTGTAAAGGTCGTAAAGTGTGAAAAAGAGTCATAAGTCACTTTATTCAATGCCATTCTAACTTCAAACGGTCACTAAATGAACAATTGTAAGTCGAGGACTACCTTTTAATGGCATTTCGCCTTTCAATCTTGGTGATGCAAAGAGAAACGTGGCAGCTGTTCCCCGTTTTCGGCACACAACAGCTTGCATATCTTTCGGGATTGTGAGAGAAAAGAAAACACTTTACAGTTTCTACGTTGGCCAGAAAAAAAAAATCGATGCTTAAAAAATGGGGTGGAGAGAAAAAAAGGAAGGAGGGGCGCCTCGCAGTCCTTGGACAGGGCTGTCTTCACAGCTGCATCTTTTATTATTTTAATTTATTATTTACATTCTGTCCCGTCCTATTCTCTGCCCCTCTGTAAACATCCCAGGTCCTCCCGGCATGGATTTTCAGAGGAACCAGCAGAGTTATCTCCTCTCCAAGAACAACAGCCAAAAGAGAAACTCTGCCTTGGGGGGTGGGGGGGTGGGGGGTTCATTTGGGTGGTGGAGAACAGCAGAGAACCTCTGACAGTATTCCTACTCAGTTCTGAGTGCATTCGCAACTTTCACCCCTTCTGGAGGCAGGTGGTTCCACTGGTTAATTGTTCCAACTGTCAGGAAGTTTCTCCTTAATTCCAGGTTGCTTCTCTCCTTATTCAGCTTCCATCCGCTGCTTCTTGTCCTGCCTTCAGGTGGAGAATAGCTTGACTCCCTCTTCTTTGGGGCAACCCCTGAGATGCTGGAACTCTGCTATCCTGTCACCCCTGGTCCTTCTCTTCATTGAACTAGACCTACCCAATTCCAGCCACCCTTTATATATTTCAGCCTCCACTCCCCTGATCATCTTTGTTGCTCTTCTCTGCACTCTTTCCAGAATCTCAGCATCTTTTTTACATCGTGGTGACCAAAACTGGATGCCGTGTTCCAAGTGTGGCCTTACAAAGGCGTTGTAAAGTGGTATTAACACTTCACGTGACCTTGATTCTATCCCTCTGTTCATGCAGCCTAGCACTGTGTTGGCTTTTTTGGCAGCTGCAGCACACAGCTGGCTCCTATACATTTTGAAGTTCAGGATGGTAAATTGATCCCTTTCAGATACAACTTATTCCTGTTTCTTGTGCTTTACATTTCACCTGTACTGATTGGAAGTACAGAATGGAATCCCTCTGATGCGTCCGTAACACACACACACCAAAAAAACCCCAAGAGCATCAAAAATGTCCCCTCGTTTTGCATCCCTGCCTGACTTGCCAATGTCTGGGCCTAGAAGTGGGGATTATGCTTTGTGGGCTGGGATCATGGAAATTGTTGGGCACTTCTTGGGTGAATGTCCTTGGTAGACGGGTGAGGAGGACGTATGTCTCCCAGATCCAGTTCAGGCGTCTGCACAACAGCAAGTGTTGGGTCTCAATTGCAGGCATATTGTGTACCTTGAACATTAGACACAAATTAAGACATAAACCTGAAAATGTGCACGTGGGACAGCTTGCAGTCTAACAGGCTAGTCCTCACCAATAGTTAGCAACTCATCCAGAACCTGAAAAAGTCTGCCTGGGTTTCCCCCCCCCCCTCATTTTGAGATGTGCTGACCGGGCAATTTAAAGAAGGCTGCCTACTAAGGTGGCAGTCCTACAACGGCTGTGCAAATAGCTCACGTCTTAAAGTCTGTCTCCGCTCCCACTGAGACGTGTTTCTTGGGAAACCGGACGCCTGTTCTTTTTTCCTTTCTGGTTTGAAACGTTTCGCGGCTTATCCAAGTAGCTTCCGAAGTGCGAAATGTTTCAGGCCAAAAAGAAAACAAGGCCAGTTTCCAGACAACGCCACCCGGACGACCGAGAAGCTTCGTTCAGACGTGTTTCTTGAAAAAACTTACAGCAGCAGAGGGCACAAACTCCGTTTTCAGTCACACCTTTCAATCAAAACTTCAGTCCGCTTAACAAAGGCCGATTCATGAAAGACAACAAGGATGGGCAACTGTGCCAGCCTCTGCTTCATCTGTTAAGGGAAACTTAGGAGAATAACTGCAATTTTTTCCTGCCTTAAGGTGATGAGAACGTGCAAGGCAAGAAAAGAGCTGATTGTCTATTTCAAAAATTAAATTTACCATTTAATCTCTCTCGAATACACTCACGGGCCTGTGTGTGTGCACGCGCACGCACAAAGCCACACCCGCACGCACGCACAACCGATTTTGTTCATTTCATCCATACTGAAGCTGAACAGTATTCTGAAATTTCAGATTTACAGGGAATTGTTTCGTAGAAAATTGGGAAAGAAGAAGGAATGGGGAGGGGAAAAAAGTCGTCGACGAGAGTCAAGAGACTTCAATAATTTCCATGCTGCCCGAAAAGCTGGATTGGCTGCCCATTTTCCCAAGCTCCTCTCGGGACCTGTTCTCCGACATGATACTCTCCCCAAATTCCATCTGGCAGCTCCTCCGCTTGAACTGCTTCTCAAAAGGGCTCTCCTCGTGCCAACTGCGCCGGGAGTCGCCTCGCTCGCCGTGCTTCTCTCTCCGCCGCACGCCGTGCGCCTGCTCGCCTCCCGTGGGCAGCTGGCTGCAGCTGAAGGCCGAGTAAGCGGCGCTCCCCCCGTAGATGGCGGAAGCGGAATAAATATGGGAGGGGTCGGCAGTGAAGTACCAGCTGCCGGCCAGGGAAGCCGCGGAGGTTTGGGGGGACAAGATGTCCGAATGCCAGCCTTTCAGACCCAGCCCGGCAGCAGACTGGGCCAGGTGCTGCTGACTGGTGGAAAGGCCGAAGAGGAAGTTGGCCCTGTAGTTATCTTCCACGCTGCCACTTCGATGCAACGGGTACAAGGTTGACCTCTGAGCGGGACAGCCGGCCCTGCCCAAATGCTGCCGCTTGCCCTGGCTGTCCGGCTGCCGGCCCTGCTGGGGCTTCTCCGGGAGCGTGGCCCGTTCCTTCGCAGGGCTGCCCTCGGGCGTCTGTTCGGAAACCTCCTGGACCGGAGAGAACTGGCACAATTTGCTGCCCGCTTCCAAAGTGGCCGGGTGCTTGTAGTACTCCAGCATGTCCTCTCCCAGGGAGGGGGCCGCCGGTCCCGAAGCGGCCTGGCTGGTGGCGCAAGAGACGGACTTGATGTCGAGGGAGAAGGAGCGCTTCAGTCGGTTGCTGTCTTCTACTTTGTCAGAGGAGGGGCTGTTTAGTCCGGTTCTGCCTTGCACCGAGGAGCCGCCCTCTGCGGGGGGCAGAGAGGGGGGGGCAGCCGCTGGGTTTCCTGGCTGGAGGGGATTCTGCTCCGCGTTCTCCGAGGCACAGGAAGCACCGAGCAGAGAAGAGGCCCGCAGGATGGCGGGGGGCCCACCGCCTGCGCCGTGGTTGCTGCTGCCATTTTCCAAATGCAAAAGCTTGAGCTTGCT
The DNA here is from genome assembly GCF_947247035.1 of Vipera ursinii. NCBI lineage: Eukaryota > Metazoa > Chordata > Lepidosauria > Squamata > Viperidae > Vipera > Vipera ursinii. The sequence goes on from NC_139515.1 coordinate 973,793, forward strand.
AACCAGCCCACCGCCGCCCGCCTGGCTCTTGATCTTCTTTTCAAAGTCCAGAAGCTGACCGAGGAAGTTGAAGTTGGGAGAAACGGTGGGCCTCTTCTCTTTCACAAACCTAAGTGGGATTTCAAAAGGAAAAGGGCATTCAGCCAATGGACCTTGAGCTCAAGGCTCGAATTGTGCATACAAAATATTCAGTGAGGTTGGCTAGGCTGCCAGCGTTACTTTCCAAGGCAATCTAAGGTCACCCATTGTGCAGCTATTTAAAACACACCCTTCTTTTAAAGCAAAGTCACCTTTGACCCTCCACGTAGGCTCTGCTTCCTTAAATAATGATCTGGAAATTGCATGCCTGGCTCTTTGCTCTCATTGCAACTCTTCTTCCAAATCAGTCTTTTATGAATCATTTAGCATATACCCAAGTCTGTCATCTATCTATCGACTATCATCTGCATCTACCTATCTATCCTATCTCTATTATCTATAGCTCTATCATCTCTATGAATCTATATCTGTGACTATATGTATATATATATGTATCTACTATCCGTCTGCCTCTGTCTCTCTATTGTCTATAGCTTTATGAATCTATATCTGTCTTTTGTTGTTAGTTGCAAAGTCGTGTCCGAACCCTCGCGACCCCATGGAAAACGTTCCTCCAGGCCTCCCTGTCCTCTACCATCTTCTGGAGTCCATTTAAGCTCAGGCCTCCATCCAGCCACCTCATTCTCTGTCGTCCCCTTCTTCTCTTGCCCTCAATCTTTCCCAGCATGAGGCTCTTCTCCAGGGAGTCCTTCCTCCTCATTAAGTGGCCAAAGTATTTGAGTTTCCGCTTCAGGATCTGGCCTTCTAAAGAGCAGCCAGGGTCGATCTCCTCTAGGACTGACCGGTTTGATCGCCTTGCAGTCCAAGGGACTCGCAGGAGTCTTCTCCAGCACCAGAGTTCAAAGGCCTCAATTCTTTGGCGCTCGGCCTTTTTTATGGTCCAGCTTTCACTGCCATACATTATATCTGTCTATGTCTGTCTATATCTCTACTACCTACCTACCTACCTATCTGTCAGTTCACACACAATAAATAGTGGCACAGTAGGGTAGATTACAAATCTGAGCTGTAATCCGCCAAAGGTTCGTAGGAAATCCAGGGATCGTGCCACTCTTAATGAATGAGAAATGGGAGTCCCTTTCTGCCATGTCCACTCCCGGCCTTCTGCAACTGACCTGCCCTGGCCGCATGGAAGCCATTTTTCCAACCAGGATGCTGGAAATAGTTAAGTCCCACCTGCCTGGATGAGTTTCTTCAGGATGAAAAGAGCTCTTTTTTCCCCCTTCCTTACCTGTAGGCCTCATCTAAGGACATATCCATCCTTTTCATTATATAGGCAATGGCAATTGTGGCTGAGCGGGATATTCCAGCTAAACAGTGGACTAGGACACAACCGTTTGAAGCTTTTGCTTTTTCTGTGGCAAGCAAAGAGAAACAAAAATCAATCTGGGATACTCCAAAGAGGAGGAAAATCAGAAGCACACAGATAATCAGAATCATCCTCCTTGGTGGGAGAAGTAGAGAGAGGAGCTATTTCAGGGGTCTTCAAACTCGGCCCTTTGATGACTCGTGGACTTCAACTCCCAGGATTCCTCAGCCAGCATGCTTGGCTGAGGAATTCTGGGAGTTGAAGTCCACGAGTCATCAAAGGGCCGAGTTTGAAGACCACTGGGCCATTTTATCAATTGAAATGCTGCACTTAAAACAGCTGTGTTTTCATATCGGTGGATACGGTCAGTTGCATCTTGCATCAAATCACAGGGTTTTCCCCGCCCCACCCCCCAAATGTGTTTAAAATGTCCATTTTATTATGAATTATTGTCCACTGGGCTGAGCTGCCTATGCACACTTGGGCTCCAGATCCAGTTTGCAAGATCAAATGTAAGTGCAGGAGTGGTTTTCAGAGCTGTCAGTGAGGAGCAAGATTGGGGAGGTGAAAACAGAGGGGCAATTGACACAGGCAGTGATTAAAGATTACTGATAATACTGTATAGAAAGCTAATCCAGGCCCTTGTGAGTAATGAAAGGTTGGCTAGTCCTCCTTACTCACCCATATTTCTTCTGCAGCTAATAGTTTTGTAAAGCAGAATACAAAATTAACAGAGTTGGAAGGGACCTTGGAGGTCTTCTAGTCCAACCTCCTAGTTAGGCAGAAGACAAATGGCTGCTCAGTTCTTAAAAGCCTCCAGTGATGGAGCACCCACAACTTCTGGAGGCAGGTTGTTCCACTGATTAATTGTTCTAACTGTCAGGAAATTCCTCCTTAGTTCCAGGTTGCTCCTCTCCTTGATGAGTTTCTATCCGTGGCTTCTCCTCCTGCCCTCAGGTGCTTTGGAGAATAGACTGACCCCCTCCTCTTCTTCGTGGAGCCCCTCAAATATTGGAAGACTGCTATGCCACCCCCCTACTCCTTCTCTTTGTTAGACTAGACATAACCAGTTCCTGCAAACATTGACTATATAAAAACAAAACGATTTCTTTATATATATATAGGACTATCTGCATACTTTCTCTGTAGAAGGACTATAAAGCAACATTCTCATTTTAGACAAGAGACCTCATCAAGAGCATAGCAGACTGGACATATTGTTTGTGTTTCGCCCCAAATTTTAACTATCTCATGCCACAAAGTCTCAGCAAATCTGATGGGAACACAGTCCAGGGGTAGGCAACCTTGGCTCTTTTATGGCTCGTGGACTTCAACTCCCAGAATTCCTCAGTCAGCCACGCTGAGGGGAAAGGGAGAGGTTTCCAAGCTGAGCCACGCTGGCTGAGGAATTCTGGGAGTTGAAGTCCACGAGTCATAAAAGAGCCAAGGTTGCCTACCCCTGATCTAGACAGAATCTCCCTTTTATCCAGGGGTACTTGCAAGGTGTGATCCAAAGAGCCAAGATGGTTGACACCCCTATGTTCACTCTTCTATGTTAACACTTTAACAAATTAGCTGTAAAACCTTCCCTGAGAAAATGGCGGGAATTGGAGAAGAAGGAACTTATCATGTTCAAAAGGTAATCCAAGGCACTCCTCAAAACCAAACATGTTTTTCCTGTGATCATATATCAACTCAGCATTTTAAGGAAAGCAGGCACATGGGAAAGACCCAACTAACTGAAGCTTTAAAAAGGAGTGGTGGCTAAAAAAAGCCACTGGGCTTGCCTCTTGACCTTTCCTTAATGTCCTTGCTGCTCCTGAGGTGGGAGCCCTTTCTCAATCCCTAGAAACCTACACCTGGAAACGGGGTGGAAATGCGTTCTTGGAGTGGCAAAGAGACCCCTGCTTAACTCAGACCTTTACCTATGAAGTCCACGGACTTGTCCAGCCAAGGGAAGATTTTCTCGCAGAAGCTGTCGTTCACCGGCACCCTTAAGAAGTGGGACTCTGGGATGAAGTCGGGTTTGGGACACGTGTTGCTGGCGTTTAAGACGTAGCCAATCTCGTTCTGTTGCATTAGCTCCTGTGAAAAGAAGTCTTACTCATAAATAACTTTTATTTTCACCCGGCTCACATCCCTGCTCTCCGGAGATGGGAGATTCCTCATCCAAGCCACGGTGCTTGGAGAAACTGCCCCCCCCTTAAAGCCTTCCAAAGGTCACCTGCGTTGGGGACAAATGAACATGGGAAGAGGGGGGGAGGCGTGACTAATACTAGGGATCTTAAATCTTAAATTCTTGTAAGGCAGGGGTCTTCAAACTTGGCCCTTTTATGACTTGTGGACTTCAACTGCAAGAATTCCACAGCCAGCGTCCACAAGTCATAAAAGGGCCATGTTTGAAGACCCCCTGACTAATAGGAAGGCTTGGCAGTTCCCACCAGATTACACTGTTTCAGGGAAGGGATCCAAAGTGTGTCCACCCTACTCAAGTGAGAGGGGCAACAGAGAGACATCCTACATGATCCAGTGCTGTGTCTTCCTGGAGTTTGCGTTCCCTATAACCAAGGATGGCCTCAATTTGCCAAGTGTTTAGGGTGCTGATGAAGCCTCGCCCTGCTGCCCTGTTCGCTATGGGGCTCGAGGGCACGCTGATGTCTCCCCATCCCGGTGCCTGCCTACCTTGTTGAGGACATCTCTTTGGCACCCCAGATACAGGTGGGGGAGGATCCGGGTGGGGCCCGTGCTGGAAACCGGTAAGCAAGGCTGAGAGATGCAGGAAGGCACCAGGATTGATTTTCCTTCGCAAAGGCCAGGGAAACAATTGGAAAATTCAGCAAATCCACCTGGAACAAAGAAGCGCAGAGTTTTCCAATTTCATTTCAAATAGTATCAGCAACATCCAACTCAAATCACTTCCCTAATTTGCTAATGAGGTTCAGCCTGGCCTCAGCGTTTCTTCTCCCAACACTTTTTTTTTTTGCTTTTATCTTCAAGGCAGCTGAAAAAGCAAAACCACACGGAAATGCATCCTCCAGAAAAACACTTTTACATCAAGAAAGAGCAAAATCTTCCCAAACACAAATGGAAGCCCTTGCCACTTCAACAAGAACTTCTTGAAAAGTCCCTCTAACTACAAAATTCACACAAAATTCAAGGAGACTTTGGTTCTCTCCTCCCTTTGACAGTTTGTCTCTCAACAACCAGCTCCCCAAATTCTTTACAATTGTGCAACATGTTTTTGATTGGCAATGATATATATGCACACTGCAAGTTCCATTCATCTACAGGAGAACTCGTATTCAGCACTGTCAATTCTGTTACGATGTCACCAGATGCATGATACAGATTATGTACATTTTGGTGCCTACAATGTTGTTATGGCTTATTCCGTGCATCTACTACGGTATGCATCAATATGTAGTTACTTCTGTGGGTCCCAATTTTCTTACATTTAGAAGTCTGTGGCTACCCAGCTCAGACTTTGATGCAAATATTTACAAAACCAGTTCTTGCAAGAATGAGACTGACAGCCTTGAACCGCTGTTCAAATTTATGGTGTAGAAAATAAAGAAGGAAAGAATTGTTGAAACAACAGGTTCTTTCTAATATAGCAGAATGATCAATCCTCCCCCTCACCCCAAAATCATATTTTCTAATTCACAGTCGCTTGCTGGCTAAAATATTATACCAGCACGAATGCAAGGAGGTCATTATTTAATAGAAATTGTAGATGCTCTTCAATAGCTTCCTCCCCAGACATGCAGAGAACAAACGGGAAGAATAAATAAGCGAAATCTGTGCACGCTCAGGGAATCCAGCAGCAAAAGATTACTTGGTGATTCTCTTCCACTTCTTTTGTCTCTGCAAATTTCTGCTCTTGATGAAGGAAAATCAACGACTGTACCAAACAATGCAAAAGCCTCTTCGTCCGTGCTTGAAGCCACGATCACCGAAAAGATCTCTATGGAAACGAAGCTCCTGCCTCCGACTTCCTTCACACCCTTCAGTTCAGTTCACTGGGGCAAAGCTGTCCATCCCAGGAATCTCTGTAATCCTGAGTATTACGAAACAGCAACGTAGGCTGTGATTTGCAGCACTGCACACCTACAGGCCAAGCTTGGCCAATATTGCAGAACAGTGAAAAGATGCAACGATGCTCCAGAAATTCCATCTTACGACAAGTCGTGAAATGCCTGCTTGCTGCTCTGTGACTCTGGCCTTAAGGGAAGCAGCTGGAAAACCAGGCCGTGGGGAGAGTTAGGGGACCAGTAAAAGGGGAGATATACAAAAGGACAAAGACAGATTATTATAGCAAAATAATTTTGTAGATAAGGATTGGGGAGTAATTTTGTTTACTCTTAAAGAGAAACAATTTCACCACATACAATGTGGGAATTGGGCGAGTTAACTACAAGGTTGCTTTAGGACTCCAATCTGAGTTCAGAATTGTCATCTATCACACTTATCTGGAGCAGGCAACCTTGGCTCTTTTATGACTGTGGACTTCAACTCCCAGAATTCCTGAGCAGGTCATAAAAGGGCCACGTCTGAAGACCCCTGGGTAGAAGGAAGAGGAATTGGAATTTAAAAGGTTGCAAGATGTATTAACAACCTCAGCTGTGCAGCGGAGAGCTCTCCAATGGCTGGAACTGGGGCAGCCTTCAAGAATCTCTTTGTCAACGGTGAAAAGATACAGTTGGTAAAAGATGGTCTGCTGCTTAATCTTTATCCCAAACAAACTAAGGTTGTATCCGTGGACAATGACCATCCATACAGAGGAAGAATGGAGGCAGCAAACTTTAGCCCAAAATTTTGTAGGGATGCTGAGTGGTCATGGGGGAAAAAAAAGTCTGCTTTTTAGGACAAAGACTTTGGCAGATCTAGACAAAATACTGAAGCGCAGAAAACAGCACTCCGATAGGAAAGATCCATTTTATCAAGGCCTTGGCCCTCCCGGTGATAGTTACGGCCATGAAAAATGAACCATCGGAAAGGGCTGAGTGCAGAACAACTGGTTGTCTATTGTGATACTGGGGAATATTGCTGGGAACACAGACTGAACAAGAACAAATAATAGATAAAATAAATGTAGATAGCTCGCCAGAAGCACTAGAAGAAAACTCAAGCTTACATATTTTGAACATATAAAGTCAAGGCGAAAGACCTTGAAAAACACACCGCACTTGGAAAAATTGAAAACAATTTGGGAATGTACCATCACTGTTGAAACAAACATGATCTTACAACAGGGGTCTTCAAACTTGGCCCTTTGATGACTTGTGGACTTCAACTCCCAGAATTCCTCAGACAGTCTGGCTGAGGAATTCTGGGAGTTGAAGTCCACAAGTCATCAAAGGGCCAAGTTTGAAGACCCCTGCCTTACAAGAATTTAAGTAAGAAACACGCCCGGTGATAACGCTGTCTGTCAGGTGAAGAAGTTCGGAACAACTGAACCACATTTTCCCCTTGCAGTTTAGGGAGACAATAGGCATGGACAGATACTACCCTTTCCCACGGTGGGCTACCTTCCAGTCCCCTGTGGTTTGGCTAATTGGAGCCCTCCAGAGAGTGGGCTCGGAGTGGGCCATCCAAACAAAAAGGGAATTCTGGATGATGACAGAGCCAGAGCAAGTCACTGGAGAAACACGAGCCCAAATGTGCCTGACATAATTACCAAAATTTCAAAACATTTTGGCTGGCTTTGCTTATGATGGGAAATCACGGTGCTCTAGTTGGCTAGCCCAGGAGTCCCCAACCTTGGCCACTTTAAGACCTGTGGACTTCAACTCCCAGAATTCCCCATCCCGCTGGCTTGGGAATTCTGGGAGTGGCCAAGGTTGGGGACCCCAGGGCTAGGCTATTCCTGTCCTCCTCCGTAGGTCTACAGAACGAGGTCTGATGGTCACAGAAGTCACTCAGATATCCGATGGAGACTGGTGACTCCTGCAACATCCCCGAATTACTGGGCTCGTCTTCAAGACGGCTTGGCCTAAGAAGAAGCCTAGAAATACATTAAACAAATAAACCCTGTTTAGAATTTCAGGCTCTCACTCAGTTAGCCACACTTTTCACCCACACTTTTCCTACTTTTTCAGGGATCAACCTTGCTTACTGCTCCTCGTCTACCAATTTACCTGTTAAAATTCAATTTTGTAGCATCGATCTTTTTTATTTTAATTGTTACCGTACACAGTAAGCATTTGTTGGTTTCTTGCCTTTTTCATATTTTATTATACAGACATCGTGAGCAGGCATAGAGTAGTAACTAGTACTATTGTTGCGTTACTTCCTGTGGTAGTTGTTGTTGTTGTTGTTGTTAGCTGCGAAGTCGTGTCCGACCCATCGCGACCCTATGGACAATGTTCCTCCAGGCCTTCCTGTCCTCTACCATCTTCTGGAGTCCATTTAAGCTCATGCCTACTGCTTCAGTGACTCCATCCAGCCACCTCATTCTCTGTCGCCCCCTTCTTCTATTGCCCTCGATCTTTCCCAGCATTAGGCTTTTCTCCAGTGAGTCTTTCCTTCTCATTAGGTGGCCAAAGTATTTGAGTTTTAGCTTCAGGATCTGGCCTTCTAAAGAGCAGTCGGGATTGATCTCCTCTAGGACTGACCGGTTTGATCGCTTTGCAGTCCAAGGGACTCGCAGGAGTCTTCTCCAGCACCATAGTTCAAAGGCCTCAATTCTTTGGCGCTCAGCCTTTCTTATGGTCCAACTTTCACTGCCATACATTGCAACTGGGAAGACCATAGCCTTGACTATACGCACTTTTGTTGACAGGGTGATGTCTCTGCTTTTTAGTGTGCTGTCTAGATTTGCCATGGCTTTCCTCCCCAGGAGCAAGCGTCTTTTAATTTCTTGGCTACAGTCCCCATCTGCAGTGATCTTGGAGCCCAGGAAAATAAAATCTGTCACTACCTCCATTTCTTCCCCATCTATTTGCCAGGAATTGAGAGGGCCAGATGCCATGATCTTGGTTTTCTTAATGTTAAGTTTCAACCCAAGTTTTGCACTCTCCTTCTTCACCCGCAACAAGAGGCTCTTTAGTTCTTCTTCACTTTCTGCCATTAGAGTGGTATCATCTGCGTATCTTAGGTTGTTGATATTTCTTCCGGCAATCTTAATTCCAACTTTTGATTCATATAGCCCTGCCTTTCTCATGATGTGCTCTGCATATAAGTTAAATAGGCAGGGCGACAGTATACAGCCTTGCCGGACTCCTTTCCCAATTTTGAACCAATCAGTGGTTCCATGTCCAGTTCTCACTGTTGCTTCTTGACCCGCATATAGGTTTCTCAAGAGACAAATAAGATGGTCTGGTACTCCCATCTCTTTAAGAACTTGCCACAGTTTGTTATGATCCACACAATCAAAGGCTTTAGCATAGTCAATGAAGCAGAAGTAGATGTTTTTCTGGAATTCCCTAGCTTTCTCCATGATCCAGCGTATGTTGGCAATTTGATCTCTAGTTCCTCTGCCTCTTCGAAATCCTGCCTGTACTTCTGGTAGTTCTCGATCCACATACTGCTGAAGTCTAGCTTGTAGGATTTTAAGCATGACTTTACTAGCATGAGAAATGAGTGCAATGGTGCGATAGTTTGAACATTCTTTGGCACTGCCTTTCTTTGGAATTGGAATGTAAACTGATCTTTTCCAATCCTGTGGCCACTGTTGAGTTTTCCAAATTTGCTGGCAAATTGAGTGTAGCACTTTTACTGCATTGTCTTTTAAGATTTTGAATAGCTCAGCTGGAATACTGTCACCTCCACTAGCTTTGTTGTTGCTCAGCTTTTCTAAGGCCCACTTCACTTCACATTCTAGGATGTCTGGCTCGAGGTCAGTGACCACCTCATTGTGATTATCTGGGACGTTAAGCTCATTCTTGTATAGTTCTTCTGTGTAATTTTGCCACCTCTTCTTAATCTCTTCTGCCTCTGTTAGGTCCCTGCCATTTTGGTCCCTTATCATGCCCATTTTTGCATTAAACGTTCCCTTCATCTCTCCAATTTTCTTGAAAAGATCTCTGGTCCTCCCTATTCTATTGTTTTCTTCTATTTCTTTGCACTGTTCATTTAAGAAGGCATTCTTATCTCTTCTAGCTATTCTCTGGAATTCTGCATTCAATTGGGCATATCTATGTTTTTCTCCCTTGCCTTTCGCTTCCCTCCTTTCCTCAGCTATTTGCAAAGCTTCCTCAGACAGCCATTTTGCTTTCTTGCATTTCTTTTTCTTTGGGATGGTTTTGGTTGCTACCTGTTGTACAATGTTGCGAACCTCTGTCCATAGTTCTTCAGGCACTCTGTCTATCAGATCTAATTCCTTAAATCTATTTGTCACCTCTACTGTATATTCAACAGGGATATGATTCAATTCATACCTGAGTGGCCTAGTGCTTTTCCCTACTTTCTTCAGTTTAAGCCTAAACTTTGCAAGGAGAAGCTCATGGTCTGAGCCACAGTCAGCTCCTGGTCTTGTTTTTACTGACTGTATAGAGCTTCTCCATCTTTGGCTGCAGAGCATATAGTCAATCTGATTTCTGTGTTGACCGTCTGGTGATGTCCATGTGTAGAGCCGTCTCTTGGGTTGTTGGAAAAGAGTGTTTGCTATGACCATCGTATTCTCTTGACAAAATTCTATCAGCCTGTGCCCTGCTTCATTTTGTACTCCAAGGCCAAACTTGCCTGTTATTCCAGTTATCTTTTGGCTTCCTACTTTAGCATTCCAATCCCCCATGATGATAAGGACATCATTTTTGGGTGTTAGTTCTATAAGGTGCTGTAGGGCTTCATAGAACCGGTCAATTTCTTCCTCTTCAGCACTGGTGGTTGGGGCATAGACTTGGACTACTGTGATATTGAATGGTTTGCCTTGGATTCGAACTGAGATCATTCTGTCATTTTGAGGATTGTATCCCAGTATTGCTTTTCCTACTCTTTTATTGACTATGAAGGCTACTCCATTTCTTCTGAGGGATTCTTGCCCGCAGTAGTATACCTGATGGTCATCTGAATTAAATTCACCCATTCCTGTCCATTTTAGTTCGCTGATACCTAAGATGTCAATGTTCAGTCTTGTCATCTCTTGTTTGACCACGTCCAACTTTCCTTGATTCATGGATCTTACATTCCAGGTTCCTATGGAGAAAAAATCTTTACAGCATCGGACTTTCCTTTCACCACCAGACACATCCACAGCTGAGCGTCCTTTCGGCTTTGGCCCAGTCGCTTCATTCTTTCTGGCGCTACTAGTACTAGCCCTCTGCTCTTCCCCAGTAGCATATTGGACGCCTTCCGACCTGAGGGGCTCATCTTCCAGCATCATATCGTTTTGCCTTTTGGTACTGTCCATAGGGTTTTCATGGCAAAGATACTGGAGTGGTTTGCCATTTCCTTCTCCAGTGGATCACGTTTTGTCAGAACTCTCTGCTATGACCTGTCCGTCTTGGGTGGCCCTGCACGGCATAGCTCATAGCTTCATTGAATTACGCAAGCCCCTTCGCCACGACAAGGCAGTAATCCATGAAGGGGTCCTGTGGTAGTAGGTTTTGTAATGTAGAAATTAATATTTCCTAAACTGCAACCCAGCAAAACCACACGGTTACGATCACAAAGTTGTCAAGATTGGAATCTGACTTACAGGAGAGTTGAATTTTGCAGAAGGAAATGCCAAAAAGTGGCAGAGGATGTCCTGGACAACTGCACCTTATTGGAGACATCTGGTTTTCCATCAAGGAGAGTATGTTAGCGAACATCCCCAACACAGGTGAAAATGTCCATTTTTGTCAAGCTACGTCTCACCGTTTTGTTTAGGACAGGACACCTAAACTCAAGAGCTTCAAGAATACTCTCGATCCTCTTTATTAATTTGTAAAAACAGAGATTTGGGGTTTTGTTGTTTTTTTTTTCTTAATCCGTGGGCCTTTAGTCTGTCACTAACCGACTTCCAGCTGTTTTATTTAGTTGGTGGTTTCTGAATATTTCCCCCTGTTAATACAGCCTGCAGCGTTTCCAGCGCTGGCTGGTTGAGTTTATTACTTGTGGCTGCAATTCTCGGAGGGGTGTTTCATGAAACCAACTCAAGGCGCCAAAAGCCTTTTGTGGTGAAGAAAACTCCAACAGCTTTTGTTTTTCAGAAACCCAACGCCTCCTGTAACTTTGCACACACAATCTAGGCTTGTGGGCTTTCCAAGCCTTTAATGATCTGGCTGTTGAGCATGGGGAGAAAAACTGGGGAGTGGGTTTCAAAGCCTCACTCTGATGAACGCCCAAGTTTTCCCTCTGACTAGGGCAAGGGGTAGGCAACCTCGGCTCTTTTATGACTCATAGACTTCAACTCCCAGAATTCCTGAGTCATGCTAACTCAGGAATTCTGGGAGTTGAAGTCCATGAGTCATAAAAGAGCCGAGGTTGCCTACCCCTGGACTAGGGCAAGATCAAGTTCAAGATCCATTTGTTTTCAAGGAATCCTCAACAGTAGAGAACCGGCAGCAGTTATCCCTTAGGAACAGCATGGGAGAAAAAGAAGCGTAAACATCTGTATCTGTTTTCACCTTCTCTGCCCCCTAAACTCGTGTTTCCCAACTTCTCTTATTATTAACCCCAATGTGCATTCAAAATGGTTGGAGCATCAATTCTTATCTATTTAGTTATATTTTTACGACCATACCTGACAGAGTGTCCCAAATGCAAAGTGAGGTCCTTCTAAGAAGATGCTGTTTGGAAAGGAGAAATAAATATACATCCAATAAATGTGCTTCGGAATGAATTTAGGCCCCATACACACACATAACTCAGGCACGCACACACACCGTATCAGCAGTCAGAATTTATATTTGCATTAATAAATCAATCCTTACTAATGTGACTCAAATGTTATTTCTACAGTCACCAACTGGCCAATTTTAAAATAGACTTTAATAATACTTTCAGATGAGTAAGCACTTGAAACTCGTGTTGCCATGAAATACTCAGCCCAACTATTAGCACAGGGGTCTTCAAACGTGGCCCCTTGATGACTTGTGGACTTCAACTCCCAGAATTCCTCAGCCAGGCACGCGTGCCTGGCTGAGAAATTCTGGGAGTTGAAGTCCACAAGTCATCAAGGGCCCAAGTTTGAAGACCCTGTATTAGCAGTTCATTCCTGAAGTGGATCAGGTGGTTAACTTGATTACTACCCTCCATTAGTCATGAAAGAAATAAGTTGTAGAGAAGTGGTAGAGAATAATAAATATCATTTCTTGCTCTAGCTACTACGCACAGATGTTTTGAATTTTTAGAAGCCAGCTCCAGGCGTCTCCCACCCCGACGGAAACAAAGAGATGTCTCCCCAGATCAAAAACACTGTGATACGTCTTGGAGCTTTTCATTTCAATGTCTTTGTTTTTGCAGAATTCATCCAAATTACGCCACAGTCAGATTGCCAGTCCACATAGTTTCCAGATCTTGCTGTCCAAAAGGGGAAGCCAGCAGACAATTGGGGTGGACCGAAGGGTTCAAATGAGTAGCAAAACTAAAGAAGGAGTAGAAGCTGAACGATTTAGCCAGGAGAAGCTCAGGTAACATGGCTCCCAAAGGCTCTGAACAGGAGATTAGCAATAATCGGATCTGATCTGATCTGATCTAATCCAATCTAATCTAATCCAATCTAATGATTTAGGAAGTGAGGGTAGACCAGGCCTTCTTTGAGAGAGCCCTGAGCTTCTCATGACGAGTATGTGGGGTTTTTTAAAATTATTTTTGTTACCACCCCCACAAGCCTGACATAGATAGAAGGGCTAAATATTTCCTCCTTGCCCAGATGGTGGTCTCAATCTATAACCAACCCTTGGCTACTAATGTACTATAATAGATTGGCTTAAATCCTAAACTGAGATGTCAAGGCAGAACAGGGGTTTAGGAACTGTTCGAGAAGCAAGCAAAATAGGACCAGATAGGGATAAATTCCTTTGAACTTGGAAGTCATGGAAAGTAACTCAGCGCAGACCAGGAAGACAATGATACTGGGAGTCACACGACACACCATTACATTTTCCTAAGCTGAAGTGAGTCTCCTGATGTTGGTCTTAATGCCCACCAGAAGAACAACGGCTCTTTTTAACCAAAACAGTGATCTTGAAAATAGCAGTGAATAGTATCAACAAAGGGAAATGACATTATAAACAGTAATTAAATCTCAGCTCCCAAGACCCCAATGATAGGCTGGAAGAAATCATATGGAAGTCTAGTTGCAATGGGCATAAAAAACTGCTGATATTTTTTCAATCAGTGTGATTGTTCAGCTCTTTTGGGGGATTGTGGCCTTTAAAGATGCATAAACAGCTTATCTCAAAGAGAGCAAGAGCACATACTGCATAGTCTCTCAGGAAAAGACAAACAAATGAAGACACAAGACATAATTATTTTCAATCAGGCTGAGCTAATGTTCTTTTCCCCGTGGGGGAGGAAGATAATCAGTGCTCATAACTATTCAAAAGAGGAAAATGATGGAATTTGTTAAAAACATGACGGAGGGCATAGAAGGAGATAACCTCAATTGTGGAAAATCCTTATGTCTCCTCAATCATACAGCAGAAAGTCTATCACAGAAGGAAAGGAAGTTCTGCCTTCCACCAGCCAGGGACCCCAAATCTTCTGCCAAGGTCAGGTCTGAGTACGGCTTGGGTCTGCAGGCGGAAACATCTATTTGAAAAGTTGGTCGCTAACCTTAATTGCTGACACATTCAAGACAAACCACAAATGATCAGATGGATCTAAATGAAAACTTTGAGTGGAGAGGTAATTTAGCTGAGGTCCACCTCAACCTGTTCTGATAAAAGACTCTTTGGAGAAAACCCATCAGCTGAGGTGGACAAAAAGCAAGAATGGACATCTGGAACATGTCCCCCAAGAAATATTTTTTCATTTACAATCCCACCTTTGCTCTCTCTTGCCACATGCTCCGGAAGGTGTTGACAGCGACAGAAATAACTACCTCTAACCACTTGATGGATCTTCAGGGTCATAACTTTTTTGTCTGGTGGAATACTCATTGGTTAAAAACATTGATCTTTCTTTCACCAAATATTTATCCAAACTTGATGTTTCACAAAGATGGCTTATGCTGAACTAATGTGATTGTCCTCATTAGAAGGTGACCTAAGCTCAAAAAGGGACCAATGATTTAACCCTAGCTGCTTATTACCCTCATAAGCTACTTGAGCACAGCCACGTCTTCCGTTAAGAGTGTTAAATGTGGTCCCATCACCTCAGTCTAGGAATTTTAAATGACCCAATAGAGATGGGCCCTTTGGAGAAATTACATTCTGGAATGGACCCAGACTGTTTACTCTTGATTATTTACTGATTTCTCACCACTTAGTTAATCACGTTTGCTAGGCCACTCTCTGATAACCCATGGAAAATAGTCACTCTCTTACCTATTTCCAAAATGCTCCCTTAAGCCCAGAGATGATCCCTTGCATGTTTTGATTGACTCTTGGATTTGGTGAAATATCCAAGTGTGTGGAAGCATCTCAGAATGGCTCCTTCCGTTATATATTCAAGATGGGCAGTGCTTCATATTCATATGTTACGTATATGTAGGGGTGTAGGTCTATACATATATTGTATATTGTATGTATATGTTGTATATAGTATGTTTAGGTATGTGTCATGTGTGTGTTCACTTTGAGAGTGGGCAACTAAATTTCATTTTTGATGTCTGTTGTTGTGCCCACATTAAAAATGACAATAAAGGTTATCTTATCTTAATTTGGGTGAAGGCTACTTGGTAGGCAACAGAACTTTCCCCCCCCCAGATTACTACATAAATGGTTGTTGAAATATTTAAATAAATAGATACCCTCATTCAGAATCTAAAGATATGGGCATGACATATGTGTGGATAGGAACCCCTGGGAACATCTGTCTCTAAGAATTGTTTGCACTTGGCAAACAAAGTAAAAAGTAAAATAAAGTACTTTTTAAAGTAAAATAGAGAATTATCCCCCCCCCAATCAAGAAACAGGAGTCTCCAAAGTTGGCAACTTTAAGACTTGTGGATTGAAACCCTCCCACCCACCCCAGAATTCTCCAGCCAGTATGGCTGGCTGAGGTATTCTGGGAGTTGAAGTCCACAAGTCTTAAAGTTGCCAACTTTGGAGAGCCGTGAGCTACAAGTTATGAAAAATCTTTCTTGAAAGACAAAACAGGCTGTTATCCAGAACTTATGGAAGTCATTAGTTTTTCTGCTGGACTGCAGGGATACAGACAGGCTTTGGCAAACCACCTTAGTCATTTTATCCCAGTTATACTTCATTTAGTCTGTTAGATTCCCTCCCTCAGGAACCCCCGAAGCTTGTTTTTAATCATTCCAGCACAAGTATTATATCTGATGTTACTCCTGAGTTCTGAAATAAAAACACAATTCAACTTTGGGATGTTCCGAGCAGAATTTTTAAAAATTAATGCTGAGCATGATGTGCTTTTGAAATATGTTGATAAAACTGCCAGGGGATTGAGAAACGGCTATTCTTATGCTATCTTTAAAAAGTCACAGGGCTGACCCTGCTAATTCTAGGCCTCTTCGTCTCCAGAATATAATTGACAAGTTATATGCTAGTCAGTTCTGGTGGGAACTTTGGATTTATCCATCTCAGAAAAATATGTCAGAAAAGGAACAAGGTAGACTTTGAACAATCTCTCCAGTAAATGCCAGAAACGTCTATGATAGCATCTGGTTAAAATATGTGTCATACAGCCCAAAACATCAGCTTAATCTGCCTTTATTGAGCTCAGATCTGATTTTAGTTTGATCTCATGGGAAAAAAGTAACAGTCCACCAATTAGCATAAAATTCCAAGGTTTCAATTTCTACATATTCTCATTAGTTAGGGAATCGAAAGAAAGGCACTTAATTAGCCAAGAAACATTTGCCAATCTCCAATCGTTCTTAAGGGATCTGGATCGAGATTCCCATCATTACTCATCTTTCAATCTTTTTAATGGCCAAATTCTTGGAGTCTAACTGGAGCCATGCTAGGTTTTTTTTTTTGTATTGAACCACCAGGACTTCACTTGGTTTAAATAAATGGCAGATTTTACACAGACTACACAACTGATTCCTCTTTGACTAAGGCATCGCATTTTCCTGTTACTTTAGAGACGATTCATTCCAGCAGAGAGATATAATCTGATTCCTTCTGGACTAACTGTTCCATCCTGACCCTTCAAAAGATTTTATTTAAGTTGAAATAATGCAGAAAAAAAATATGTGTAAAAATAACTCAAGCTTTTTCTACCAAAAGTCACAAGAGGGTTTGGCGAAATATAACATCTCTCTAAATTTCTTCAAGGTGTTAATACATCACAAAAGATCATCAGATTCTACAATCTTTGGTGCTGGCGGTTTACATGTCGGACTAGATTAGAGGTGATCCCCAAGTAAAGCAAAAATTACAGACAAATAAAATTTAGCATACCATGGAAAAGCTCACTATACCAAATTTAATACAGCATAGCTATCACATAGCTTCCTGCTGAAAGGAGCCTGCCAGCACCTCTTCTGACCAAGGCATTTGATTAACAGGCATAAACTCACAAATATGCCTTTTAATAAACTTGCTTAGTCAGAAAAGGTGTTTCTGGATCCTTTTGATGTTTTGCCATTACAGGCTAACTCGATTCTCCTCCTACAAAGCTCCAGACTTTGTAATTCGATCTTTATAGCATCATCAACTTCACTATCAAATTTGATGAAGTTCAGTCTATATTACCACTCTTATTCCAAGGCCAGACCCACTTCCAGCATGCTTCTGTGCTGAATAACAACAACAACAGAGTTGGAAGGGACCTTGGAGGTCATCTAGTCCAACACCCTGCTCAGGCAGGAAATCCTATATCATTTCAGACCAATCGCTGTCTACTTTCTTCTTAAAAACTTCCAGTGTTGGAGCATTCACAACTTCTGGAGGCAGGTTGTTCCACTGGTTAATTGTCCTCACTGTCAGGAAGTTTCTCCTTAATTCCAGGTTGCTTCTCTCCTTGGTGAGTTTCCATCCGTTGCTTCTTGTCCTGCCTTCGGGCGCTTTGGAGAACAGCTTGACTCCCTCTTCTTTGGGGGAGCCCCTGAGATACTGGAAGACTGCTGTCATGTCCCCCCTCGTCCTTCTTTTCATTAGATTAGGCATACCCAATTGCAGCAACCGTTCTTCATGTTTTAGCCTCCAGTCCCCTGATGTCTTGGTTGCTCTTCTCTGCACTCTTTCCAGAGTCTCAACATCTTTTTTACATCGTGGTGACCAAAACCAGATGCAAATGTTCCAAATGTGGCCTTACCAAAGCATTATAAAGTGGTATTGACACTTCACATGATCTGAATTATATCCCTAAATTATCTAGACTAAACAGCAGCACAGACCAAGCAGATAAAGAACATGAACTTTAGGAAAAAGTCATTTAATGAACGAGCTCTTTTCTTGCCCACCCTATTTCTTTGCCCTAAAATACTTTGTTTTCAACAGCTCAGCCTGGATAACCCTTTGGACCTTCTCCATTCTTTGCCTTTTGTACGGCTCACTGACCCCTGAACTCAAACATTTTAAGAGTTTGTCATCAGCTTGCCGAGATAAGGCTTATTACAGAGATAAGAGCCAAAGAAATACTGTACACACAGGTCAGGCCACGTGATTTTGTTAATCTGTGCCTTAAAAACTCTTCCAGGGAAGAATAGGAAGCTGCTTTCAAGGCATTCCAAGGAGGAAATGAAATGTTGCTGGTGTTTAATTTCTTACAGCCTTGTAATCTGTACAGTGTTTGGGTAAGAGCTGAACCTTTCACACACCAACCTTGGACTGAAAAAGATAAACGTTGTTGACACTGCAGTTTGGGGGTGGTTGTTTCTTCATTAATTTAAAAACAGGGGCACTAGAACCGGCATTTCAAAACAACATTTAGCAGTTAGCACAATCTAAAGAAAGAAAGATAAGAACAGTTTTTCTTCTTTCTTAATACTGTAGTTTTCCCAATACTTTTTAAAAAGGAAAAAAATGCTGTTCTCAAATCTTGGTGATGGCTATTTTGTTTTTTTGCCCTATCTCCCCCACCGTCCTATTTTTTTCTGGGTCTCTTTCCACAACTTGTATCTGGTTCATAAAGAATGGTGCAGGTGTGAGAGGCTGTGGCATATTCAGGGAACCATTTTTAACAGTATTTATTTATTTATTTATTTATTTATTTATTTAATTTATATACCGCCCTTCTCTCAAGAGACTCAGGGCGGTTAACAGGGCAATACGTAAAAGACAAATACTGTATTATAGCGGCACCATCCAATTTTCTGCAAAGGGCCACTGAATGAATCTGGAATAAAGGTAAAGGTTTCCCTGTCCATCATCCCTGACTAGTCTAGGGCAGGGCTAGGCAACCTTGGCTCTTTTATGACTCGTGGACTTCAACTCCCAGAATTCCTGAGCCAGCTTTGCCTACCCCTGGCTAGGGCATGGTGCTCATATCTGCTTCTTGGCCAAGAGAGCCAGCATTGACCAAAGACAGTTTCTCTGGTCACGTGGCCAGCATAGCTATACACAAAAGGTGCACAGAACACTTGTTACCTTCCCACTGAAGTGGTACCTATTTATTGGCATTTACGTGCTTTCAAACTACTAGCTGGCCAAGAGCTGGGGCAAAAAACGGGGAACTCACACCCCCCCCTTGCGTGTGGCTTAGGTCTCCAGCTGACAAGCTCAGTGTCTTTAGCCCCTGAGCCGTTGTGCCCCCCTTTGAACAGTCACTAAATGAATGGTTGTAAAAGGAGGACTGCCTGTATTACATTAAATTAATGCAGGGGATTTCAAACTTGGCCCTTTTATGACTTGTGGACTTTGACGCGTACCTGGGTGAGGAATTCTGGGAGTCGAAGTCCACAAGTCATAAAAGGGCCAAGTTTGAAGACCCTGCATTAATGTATCATTTTACTGTAGGCGTGATTTGTACTGAAGCTACAGCTATTTGAAGTGTCAAAAGGTGAGATACAAGTCAAAAGAATACATAGAGAACAAATCATACCAAAACACAAATTTGGTGGAAGAAATCATTTAAACTTAATAAAAGCTCAGGCAAATATGCCAGTTGGGCGAGACCAAAGAAGATTACCAAAGGTAGGAAGAAAGCTTGTCAAAGAGACCATTTTCCTGGATTCCACCCTCCCCATACAAAAGTATTTGACAAGTTCAAATGGATTCGGTATTTTTCATTCAGAGCAGTGTGGAGGCTCTCGAGATTGAGGTCAGCCCTTCGAGACAGGACAGGTCAACAAGCAGAAAACGCTGCTTTATTCCTGTAGGGTAGAATAACAGAATATGGAAAGCCGATCCCTAGTTTTTATCTGCTGCATCTAATACCAAGCAAGGCCAAGTCAGATCCATCCCATTTTCTTCCTCAACTGCTTTAACAGTCCACTTTGCTAACGTTAGCGTTTTCTTCAGTTGAAAAGAGAAAGCGAGGACACGCCTTGGCAAAACAAGGTCGGTGCCAGAAGTTATGCACAATTACTCTTTGGAATGACCTGTGTAACCCCGTGTGTACCTGCTCAGGTGCTCTGCCACGGACCCTACCTGCGAGCAAGTGAACAGAGCTGAAGCTTTCCTCCAGTTTTCTCAGCAGCAGACTCAGGAAGGAATCGGAAGGGATGGTAGCCAGATCTGCCGAGTTTTGATCGTACACCACTACTTCCTGTTTGCCGTCGATTTCAACCTAAGACACGTCATTGAGAAGATAAAAGGAATAGTTTTCAATTTAGTCCAAATTTTACCTTTTTACTGTGGTTCTTCTTGCTGACACTATTACTGCACACATTTCCTGTCTCAAACAGGGACGGTTTTAAAGGGTTTACGCAATAGCAATGGCACTTAGACCTATATGCCACTTTTCACAGTGCTTCACAGCCCTCACTAAGTAGTTTGTAAACTACAGAGTTGGCTTATTTGCCCCCAACAATCTGGATCCTCATTTTACCGATATTGGAAGGATGGAAGGCTGAGTCAACCTTTGGCCAGTCAGGATCAAACTCCTGACTGTGGGCAGAGTTAGCAATAGCAATTGCAATAGCACTTAGACCGCTTCACAATGCTTTACAGCCCTCTAAGCGGTTTACAAAGTCAGTATATTTTCCCCAACAATCTGAATCATCATTTTACCAACCTCGGAAAGATGGAAGGCTGAGTCAACCTAAGAATCAAACTGCTGACAGTCGGCAGAATTAGCCTGCAATACTACATTCTAACCACTGCACCACCACAGCTCTTAATCCCCCTCGTCTTTCTCGTGAGGGAAAAATGTGTTAAGGAGGGAATGTTAAAAGAAAGGCTCAGGCATTTTGGCTGGGGCCGTAGCACCAGGAATGACGTATGAGAAAAATTATGCCCCCAAATTTTCATTATCTTGCAATGTATCATCACTGGAGATTTCACTGGAAAACTGGCCAGTTCTGGTCATTTTGCTTTTGAGATTTGGATTATATAATAACTGAAATGTATAATCATTGCTGGCACCAGCGAAAAATTGTTCCATGTTTCCAGGCATTTAAAAGAGAAAAAAAACAGTATTTCTTATCAACCGTGTTTTATTGCTCCTTAATGTTTGCAATTTCATGCTGTGCTGATTGTTGCTATGAAACCAGGCTGTCTGCAGAGTATCATCCAAAAATAATGTGACTTCAAAAGATGCAGGATGATTGGGGTTGACGTTGGTTTTAATTTATGCCTTTTTTTTTACTATTTTGAATTTTGCCTTCTACTAAAAGTTAGCTATCTTTGAGCGCACCGTCATACGGAATGGGGGATGTAAGTATAATGAATTAATTAAATGAAACATTGGCCCAATTTTCACACTGTGCTAAACCTGCCAGTTGTTAGGCTTTGGCTCAGCTTGATGTGTAAACCAAACCACCCTGCTTGTGCTAGCTGACAGCAAAGCATTGTATGATCTCATACAATTATGACTCATGCAGACACTCAAGGCCAAAACAAAACTCAGGTTAAAATAAGGCACATTTGTCTTCGAGGACCTGATTTGCTAAGCCTGCCAGAGAGCCTGGGATGGGATTTCGTGGGCTCCGAGACGAATTTCTCTGACTCTGTTGAAGACTGGCGTCTGCAGGCATCCTCAGGGGAGAGAGAGAGGTCACGGGAGATCAAATGCGTCACTGTGGCTTCTCTGCCCGACGCTCATGTTTGTATCAGCAAGACCACAAGTTGCGATCTGCTTAACCCGAGTTGAACTTTTTTTAAAGTGAGGAAAGGTGGCTAAGCCTTGCGGCTATTTTACTTCAGAAAACACCAAACTCTTCCTCCCAACAGTGTTTGTTTTACGTTTCCAAAAAAAAAGATGTTGAGACTTTGGGAAAAGTGCAGAGGAGAGCAACTAGGATGATTAAAGGCCTGGAGATTAAAACATAGGAAGAACGGTTGCAGGATTTGGGAACAAGCCAGTCTAGAGAAAAGAAGGACGCGGGGGTGATACGGTAGCAGTCTCCCTGTATTTGAGGGGCTGCCACAAAGAAGAGGGGGGGTCAACCTATTCTCCAAAGCACCAGGAAGCAAGACAAGAAAAAACGGATGGCAACTAATCACGGAGAGAAGCAACCTGGAATTAAGGATAAATTTCCTAACGGCGAGGACAATTCACCAGTGGAACAACCTGCCTCCAGAAGCTGTGGATGCTCCATCACTGGAGGTTCTAAAGAAGAGACTGGACAGTCAATTGTCTGAATTGAATAGAGTCTCCTGCTTGAGGAGGGGGTTGGACTAGAACAGAGGTCCCCAACCTCGGCAACTTTAAGACTTGTGGACTTCAACTCCCAGAATTCCTCAGCCAGCCAAGCTGGCTGAGGAATTCTGGGAGTTGAAGTCCACAAGTCTTAAAGTTACCAAGGTTGGATTGCCCTGGACTAGAAGACCTGCAAGGTCCCTTCCAGCTATATTCTGATTGATCTCTTGCCAGTTCTGTCCTCCGTCTATAAATGTATTCTGCCCCCCCCCCGCACCAAATCCACCCTCTGCTCCTCAGAGCCTTACCTTCTGTTTTGCCGAATGCTGAATAAGTTCAGTGATCAGCACCTTATCCTGCTGCAACCTGCGCTTCATGAGTTTGGAGCAGTTGACGTTGATGGCCTCCAAGATATGGGACATGTTGTATTCCACAAAGGGGCGGCTGTCAATCAGGAGCAATTTCTCCATGCTGCTTTCCAGCCAAGTCACCAGCCTCTGCCCGGTCATGAGCTGAGCCCCATTCATTTCATCCGCCATGACAACCACAGACGCTGGGCCGGAGCAATGCTTCGCTTTTCAATCCGCGGCCCCCACGAAGAAGATGAGGTAATGGCTGTGAACTTAAAGGCCCAGACCCTCCATTGTCCTCCAGATGAATGAGGTCATCTTGGTGGAGACTGGCAAGAGGAAAGGCAGACCCATTTTCTCTTCAGAGGGTCCACTGGGGAGAAATGCCTCTTCCAGCCGTGCCGCACAAAGACGCCCCTCACAACCCATTCATCTTGGGCTACGGAGTCACCATTTCACACTCGAACAAAAGATGCCTCTCAGTTGCTCCTGCCATTACCTCATTCTCTATCTTTGTTCCCCCATCGCTGGTCTTCGAGCGGCCGAGGAGCCTGGACAGAAACGGGGCAGACAGAAAGGAAACACAAACCACACAAGAAGGGTGATGAGACTCTCTGAAGCCCAGCCCTGCCTGCCTCCCCCTCGTCCCTCCAGCCTTGGTAAGCGTGGGTGCTCTCGTTCTCTGGCACCACCCAAAGGTGTGCACGAAGGCATCGCTGCCAAGCTTGATTAACACCTGCCGTGTGTTCTTCAGGTGGGAAGCAAAGGGCAGCCTCTGGGACGCTGGCTCTACCGAGGGATCGGCTAGCCCCTTCTCATACTAACCAGGTTTTATTGACAGGGAAGAAGCTTCTGGGGAGATCTGTGCCCCAGTCTAACCCCTCCACAGATCTGAAGAAGGGGAGAGGAGAGGAGAGGAGAGGAGAGGAGAGGAGAGGAGAGGAGAGGAGAGGAGAGGAGAGGAGAGGAGAGGAGAGGAGAGGAGAGGAGAGGAGAGGGAACAGTACAGGACTAGAATAGAATAGAATAGAATAGAATAGAATAGAATAGAATAGAATAGAATAGAATAGAATAGAATAGAATAGAATAGAATAGAATAGAATAGAATAGAATAGAATAGAATAGAATAGAATAGAATATAGAAGGAATGGAATGGAATGGAATGGAATGGAATGGAATGGAATGGAATGGAATGGAATAGAATAGAATATAGAAGGAATGGAATGGAACGGAACAGAACAGAACAGAAGTGGAAGGGACCTTGGAGGCCTTCTAGTCCCGCTCAAGCTGGAATTTTCATGCTACTGTGGCCAAGGAAAGATCTCTTTAGTTCACAAAGCCTGAAGCCTTTTCATAACCTGGGTGAAAAAGAGGCTGCTGGATTCGTTCTTCATTCTGGCTACTGTGGACTCTCCCCCCACAGCTCTCCTCCTGCAGCGCTGTAGGAGCAAAACTCGATCTCCACCCCTAACAGCCAGAGGGAAAAACCTCCAGGGACAAGAAACAGGAATTCCAGACTTGACATTGGCATTTCTCTAGGAATAGAATAAATTGAGGACGGTCGCAGCAACCGTCATAAATACATGACAATTGCAAGCATCCAAATTGTGACCGGTTTAAAAACTAAATTGAACTGTTTAAAGATTGTGTGAATTTCTCTCATCTGAGCCTTGACCACCAGGGCTGTTTTTTCCTCCCCAGCTTCTGTCTTCTGTCATTCCTGACTTCTTTCCAACAATGAGGTCTGCCAGAACCAGCCAGAAGACCCACAAGATCCTTGGCAAATGCCCAGGATTTCATCGTTTGGCTGATCGTTGCAAAAAGGGTGACTTCAGAGCAGAATGGCTGAAAAGCACTGATTTAATCACCCAAGATAGCCAGGCTGGGAAGCCAGTTGCCCACCAACAGAAATCCTTGCCAGGCACCATAGACGTGGCCATTTTTGGCACGTGATTAGCCCATGTAATGCTGCCATCGTGTTTTCATCTCTGCCTTTAAGCGAAAGAAAAAAACACTCAACATGTCCCTTTAGGAATTGCGCCATTGATCTGAATCCATCCCAAAACTGGGATCCAATTAATGCACCCAGCAGGGCCTCCAGTACGCAGTCCTGAAGACATCCCGTTAAGTTTAGAATTGGTTCCAAATAAATAACCTTTGACTTTATGTTCTGACTGCCTTGAAACGGCTCAGGAAACTTTCCAACATTAATTTGAAAGATGTCAAATCGTCATTGCTATTTTTTGCCATTTGCAAAATGGGGAACATTTTGATTTTAAAACATTGCTAAGAAAGGGGACCCACGTTGTTACCGGAGGGCTTAAATGACTGCAATGGCCAAACAAGATGAATCGGCATCACGTATTGCAACCCTTGATTATGTGGACATAACATAGAACAAAGACTCTTAGGGCTGGAAGAGACCTCAGAGGTCATCTAGTCCAACCCCCTGCTCAAGGCAGAAGATTTTATACCCTCCTGATCAACCACCATCTTGACTTTCTTTAACCTCCCCTCCTGGCCATCTAAAATAGCAGTGCAATTAATTCTACCATCATTCAGGGAGCAAAACATCAAGTAAAGTAGGCACATTCACGCACCAAATGTTCCTTTGATTGATTTTAATTGAACTAACGAACAATAGAAATAGAAAATTAAATAGTGTCAAATACGCATTTTAAACATCAAGCATGTAAAAGATTCTCATCCATCCCAGAGATACAACTTGCAGCCAGACCATGGTTTGCAGACCTGGGTATCAAAAAACTTCACTGACTTCATGGAATCATAGAGTTAGGAGGATCTTGGAGGTCTTCTAGTCCAGGGGTCCTCAAACTTGGCCACTTTAAAGACTTGTGGACTTCAACTCCCAGAATTCCCCTGGCTGGGGAATTCTGGGAGTTGAAGTCCACAAGTCTTAAAGTGGCCAAGTTTGAGGACCCCTGTTCTAGTCCAACCCCCACCTCAAGACAGGAAAACTTATTGCCTCCTGGACAAATGGCTGTGCCATCTTTTCTTGAGGTTCTCCAGCAACGGAGCACCCACAACGCCCGGAGGCAAGCACTTCCATTGATTAAATATTCTTGCTGTCAGGAAGCTTTTTCCCTTCCTTCCAGATTGGATTCCTCGCTAATGAGCTTCCACACATTGCTTCTTGTCCTGCCCTCAGGTGCCTTGGAAGCTTTCTTCTCTGAACAAGCAGTCTTGGTGGCCACATCCACATTCCAAAAATTCCAGTTTGTACCAACTCTATCATTAACCTCCCTTGCACTTAACTCCGCCAATAAAAGCATGCGGCTGTTTTGCCCCGTTTTCAATGTTTCTTCACGGCATCGTTCAAAACCCAGAACAGTTTTACTCCTTCCTTTTTCATCCCTTTTATCTGGTGCCTCTCTCTGTTTCTTCACTTACTGACAGTGAAAAGCGAAAGCAGAGAGCGAACATTTGCCACCATCAATCCTAAAAGTAACTGTTTTAAAGGAACGTTTTACACACCTTCCCTTAGATTCAATTGGCAACTCTGCAGATACTTGGCCCCATCAAGGACCCAGTATATATATATATATATGTGTGTGTGTGTGTGTGTGTGTGTGTGTGTGTGTGTGTGATATGTTAACTCTTAGATTATATATATATATATATATATATATATATATATATATATATATATATATATATATATATATGTGTGTGTGTGTGTGTGTGTGTGTGTGTGTGTGTGTGTGTGATATGTTAACTCTTAGATTACCTTGCTAGGCCCCAAACATGGGGCAAATCTTTATTTCCTGTTTTCAGCCTTATCTCAAAGGCCATCGAACAGGCTGTAGTCACACCGGACAGTTCATATATTTGTGTAAATTACTAACAAAGAATTTAGGGAGGCTGATATGCATTTCGGACTCATTAGTCCTCATCAGTCAGTCATACCCATATTTACACAAATATATGAACTGTCCGGTGTGACTACAGCCTGTTCGATGGCCTTTGAGATAAGGCTGAAAACAGGAAATAAAGATTTGCCCCATGTTTGGGGCCTATCAAGGTAATCTAAGAGTTAACATATGACACATATTTCTCCCCTTGCAAAAAGGCTAACAAAGCGAGAGAGAACCTGTGGCTCAAGAAGTAAAAACACTGCCTAACGTGCAAGCAGCCCAGGTTCGAATCTCAGAAGGGTATGACTGACTGATGAGGACTAATGAGTCCGAAATGCATATCAGCCTCCCTAAATTCTTTGTTAGTAATTTACACTAATTACTACACACACACACACACACACACACACACACACACACACACACACACACATATATATATATATATATATATATATATATATATATATATATATATATATATATATATATACACACTTGAGTTTGGCTTGCTCGCAGACCAGGAACATGAAATCAAGGAAAGCTTTGTGCTGTTCCATCAACCCAAGCCATGAAGCTTAGTCCATCCCTACAGACTGCTTTGCGCTTATGACGCAAATCCACTTGTTTCTAATTTCCCCACTGCGTTTCTTTTGAGATCTGGAGAAAATAAAAACCACTGCTGTTGTTGTTAGTTGCGAAGTCGTGTCCGACCCATCGCGACCCCAGGGACAACGTTCCTCCAGGCCTTCCTGTCCTCTACCATCTTCTGGAGTCCATTTAGGCTCACGCCTGCTGCTCCAGTGACTCCATCCAGCCACCTCGTTCTCTGTCATCCCCTTCTTCTCTTGCCCTCAATCTTTCCCAGCATGAGGCTCTTCTCCAGTGAGTCCTTCCTTCTCATTAGGTGGCCAAAGTATTTGAGTTTCAGCTTCAGGATCTGGCCTTCTAAAGAGCAGTCAGGGTGGATCTCCTCTAGGACCGACCGGTTTCATTGCCTTGCAGTCCAAGGGACTCGCAGGAGTCTTCTCCAGCACCATAAATCTTAATTTTTCAGAACTTCCTGGAACTATCCACAGAAAAGGCCCAGGGCAGAAGACTGTAGGGCCTCAAGGAGGGATTCACCTGCCAGAAGAAACTATTTATAGGCGTGTTTGGAATCCTTCATTTCTCTATCCCTTTTATCTGACCGTTCCCTAGGCAGCATCTCTCCTCCTCCTCCTTCAAGGTCATTTCCACACTCCAGTTTCAGGCTGGTTTCACCTGTTGTGGCCTTATCTGGAGCAGGATGACCTATGGACAGTGACTCACAGCCCCCCCCCCCTAGGGTCTGTTGCAATAGAGCCGCCTTTGAAGACCGGCCGGTAGCAGCACTTGGAGCAAAAGGCAATATCGCCCATATTATGACAGATAAGACACACTAGACTAGAGCCACACAACACTGCTGTTGCAAACGTTGCCATTCTAGGGTTTCAGCAGTAAATGGAAAGAGGCGGTTTTAATCTTTACAGCTCTACACGGCACCATGAGATCTTCAGAACCAGCTTCTCTGGGTGGGAACTCCCGGTCGCTTATCCCCTGGGCCACAAAGCATGGGGTGCCTCATTGTCAAGAACCGAAGGGCATTGGGCATCCTGAGGATCTGACAGCATAGGTCAGGGGTCTTTTATGACTTGTGGACTTCAACTCCCAGAATTCCCCAGTCAACGTGCTTCGATCTTCAAGTTGCCAAGGTTGAGGAACACCAGCCTAGGGTCTTGGGCAGGGGTCTTCAAACTTGGCCTTTTATATGATGTGTGGACTTCAACTCCCAGAATTCCTCAGCCAGCAACGCGTCCACCCGTCATAAAAGGGCCAGGTTTGGAGACCCCTGGCATAGCTAGTCCTCGGCTTACAACAATTCATACAGTGACCGTTCAGAATTGCAACAGCACAAAAAAACATGAGTTATGACCATTTTTCACACTTGCAGCTGTTGCAGCATCCCCAGGCTCACGTGATCAAAATCCAGAGACTTGAAAACCGACTCACATTTACGACGGTCGCAGTGTCTTGGCGTCAGGTGGTCCCCTGCCTATTGCGACCTTCCGATGAGCAAAGTCAGTAGAGAAGCCGGATTAAGTTAACAACCGTGTTCCTAAGTTAACAGCTGCACGGATTCACTTAACAACTGTGGTGAGAAAAGTCATTAAATGGGGCAAGGTTCACCTAACAGCGGTCTCATTTTGTGGCTCAACTGTGCTTGTAAGCCGGGGACTGTTTGTACTTGTTGCTAGCATTGTTCTGTAAGGGTGATTGTTGATCAATTCAACAAATGAATATTTCCTGCTCCAAAAAGGACAGGATGCCGTTCTTGGTGGGAGACGTTGTTACGGGGCTAAAAAAATGATGTAACACCAGATTAGTTTGATCAATTTCTAATACTGTCTCGGGTTTGTTTTTTTAGGTATTTCTTGCTGTGCGGACGAGGGTTAAGGATGAACTGGCAAGATTTGAAGGAAATGCATTATAAGAGCTATTCGGGAAAGGGTTAGGAGTTTAAAAGAGTCCCTAGTGTGAAATTAAAAGTATACAAATAATGATTAATGAAGAAAACCGTCAGTTAAAAAACGGCTGCGTTCCCCCAAGATGCCTCAGGTCCCGTTTGGATAATAGCTTCCCTTCCAAGCGTGAACAAAGAACTCTGTCAGAAAATGTTGATCCTCAACTGCCAGAAGGATTTGCCAGAGTTATCTTTGAATGTCTGTCTGCTGAGCTGTGCTCAAACCCCACACAGTCTGCCCCACACAAACCCCAAGGCTGAGGAGTAGCTGAGAAGAGGTCGAACAACCCCTCACATTCCAAGCCATCAGGGCCACCCGAATTGGGCAACCGATCCGGTTCCCACCCAGCTGGCCATCATCCTCTGCTCCACGGAGGCTCCCACACAAATGTTTTCTAGTAAGAGAAAAGGAGGATGAAGGCACGATGGTCCTAATCAAGGTAGTAGTAGTAGTAACAACAACAACATAATAGTAAAACTGGATGGGACCTTGGAGGTCATCTAGTCCAACCCCCTGCTCAGGCAGGAAAGGTGTTACCAGTCCTAATCACACCTTTGCCACAGGCAGCAAGAAGAGGGATCCGTCCACCCTCCTTAGCCCACTTTGGTCAGTACATTCCTCACATAGTCCTCAATTTACGACTGGACATTTAGCTTCTATTCAAAGCTATGAGGGCCCCTCCCCCCAAAAGATACTTACAACCTAGTTCCCGAGGTTCTGACAGCCACCCCCACCCCTGAATTTCTACAGCCGTTTGCAATGTCTTGTGGGCATGTGACCACAATTTACATTGTGGACCAAAAAAAACAACAACCCTATGTTTGCTTCCAGTTTTCAGCAAAATTGCCCCATAGCAAGCAATGGTTTCGCTTAATGACCATGGATTCACAATGACCTTCTCAAATACAGGTTGTAAAATCGGACTGGTCACAAGATGGCCTGCTTTATGATCATCGTGACTCACAACCGTAATGTGTTGCCTTACTTTCCCCCCCTAAGCCCAATTATGTGAGCAAGAATTCTCAGCTGCCTTTCTAATGAGAAAGCAAATGGGGTAACGACTAATAAAGCGTGCACCCCCTGGTCTTCTAGTGTTTGGGGGGCTTAGCTAGAGGATTCAGCCCTTCTTTGCTTCCCTGTGAGAAATAGCTCAATCTCACACGAGACAAACTAAATCAAATGCCATGTAAAAAGAATTAAAGATAACTGGCCAACATTCTTTTAAATACTCAGTAATTCCAACATTCGGTGGTAAAACAGACGGTTTATAAAGCTGCTCAGCAGATTAAAAGAAACTTACCAAAAAATGCAGACCCAGAAACGGCTCAGTTTTTGCTTCCAAAGTCTGCATAAAAAGGGGCTGGCTAGATGTTTCAAATAGTTTAATATTACAGAATACCAGACAATTCTAGAGAAAGTTTGGTGTTCTTTGCGTGCAGCCCTATTGATGGACCGAAGACTGAAGTTTAAAGACTCAGTTCTGTAACTTCAACATAAAGAGGCGCAGAGACAATTAGATTTGACTAGCATAAAAGAAATAAATTAAACGTCATGCAATATCCGGCTGAAGGGTTGACTTATTTCTCCAGAAACAGCACTCTCTGAATGTCATCTGTCCCTCTGCTTCAGATTCTTGGAAATTCTCAACTTTAATCAAAGGCTGCTGGGAATGTTAACCCCCTATGATTTCCCCAGCCTTAACTCACCAGATTTCTCTATTCTGCCCCGGGTCAAGATGGCCCAACTAATAGGGAGGGGCTGGAAAAAGCCATTTTGGACGTGACCCGGAGCACTCAGCTCTCCCCTTGAAGGAATGTGGATTGACTTCTACTCTTAGGAGCTACACTAACAATAGCCCGTATCAGAATAATAGTCGAAGGAAAACAAGGATTTAAAAATTGGGCACGATCCAGGGAAAGCTAATCCAAGCAAATTTCACTTTCCCGACTGAACTAATTTTCTCCCATTACAAGTAAAGAACTCCAGTTGAACTGTATCCATGCTATGCTCATAAGTTATTTTTTTAAAATAAATAAATAAATACTAAAGCACAAGAAGAGATTTGTTCGGCTTCTAGTTAAGAACTCATTGTTCCTTCAGTGTTGTGTGACAAGGATCATGTCGGAACGTGTCTCCCCTAAAAGGGCTTCATTTCTTGAGAAAGGGATTGTCTTGTTTCCTTGTATACTTAACACAGCCGCTTCAAGGAAATGACATCCGTTTCATGTCAAAATTAATCCCAGGAGTTGCTCATTGCTTTATGGAATCTAGATTTGAAATCTAGAACTTTATGTAGGCTGAAGAATGTGGGACAATCTGTGGCTGTGCTAGCCTTAGCTATCTTTGGGACCTTAGGTGATTAAGGTCTGGTGATACCCCAACTTGATTCAAGGATCAATTGAAAATAAAAATTTTACTTCTACTTTTAATATGAATTTTATTTCTACCACAGCTAAGAAAGAGATATACCTGGTGTGATTTTCTCTCCCCCTCCATCACACACACACTCCAAAATTAATTCCTTACTAAACCAAGCCTACTTTTGCTTGATTCAACGCAGTGTTTCTCAACCTTAGCACTTGTGAGATATGTGGACTTCAACTCCCAGCCATGGCTGGCTGGAGAATTCTGGGAGTTGAAGTCCACATATCTCACAAATGCCAAGGTTGAGAAACGCTGTTCTAATGTTTACCTGAAATTCACTAATTGAAATACCATGTTTGTTTTCCTTGGGAGAATCTCCACTGCGCTCAACTGAATTTCAATTATGGTTCTTTTTCAGCCAGACAGTTGGAGACGATGGTCCCAATAAAAACCCTTCCAGCTTTTCTATTCTTCTATTACTAGGCATGGAAATGTTAACTGGGGAGAGGCAAGGTTGAAGTATCCTTAACCAACATTGAAAGCAAAGTTCTGCCAGTCAGGTAGAAGACCAACGGATCTGACTTGACTTGTCCCCATTTGTTGCCTTAAGGACATTTGGCTTATCTCCCGACAGGTGAGCTACGACTCAAAAAAAGAAAGAAACAAAGAAGGAATTGGGAAATTTCTACAACAGCCTTTAAAAAAAATTCTTCTTTCACTTTCTGTTTTTGGCTTTGGGTGAAACTGTGGGTGTAGCTTGCTAGCAAAGGCAACCTCAGCAGTGAATATAAACACAGGTTTCCTTCCTCGGCTCACAGCTGCCATCTTAATATTTCCCCACCACTTTGTAGACATGGACATCCTTGTAAGAACCTCTTTAAAGAAATACTCCAGGTCTGAAACTAGGCAAAGCTCATGGCATTTATTCAGAGGAAGATCCAACTTGGAAATGAGGAGGAATTTCCGACAAGGAAAACAATTTATCAGTGGAACAGGAATTGTGGGTGCTCTGTCACTGGAGGTTTTCAAGAAAAGATTGGACAACCATTTGTCCAGGATAGTATGGGGACTCCTGCCTTGGGCAGGGGGCTTGGACTGGAAGACCTCCAAGGTCCCTTCCAGATTCTATTCTAGTCTAGTCTAGTCTAGTCTAGTCTCCCATCCCATCCCATCCCATTCCACATTCTATTCCATTCTACATTCTGTTCTGTTCTGTTCTGTTATTTCTGACATGGTTAAAAATAAAATATCAGCCTTTAAAGAGTAGATGCAAAAAGGAGTTATGCAAGAATCTTAGAGCAAAAAAAAAAAATTAAGAAAATTGGAGACTTCTAAACAGATGCCAGCTGATTTGAAAAAGGAAGCTGTGGCTTGTGAATGAGCACAATTAGAATAGGGAGCAATAATGCTAGGATTTTCCCCTTTTGCATGCAACAAGAAACAGCAGGAAATACCTCAGCCCTTGCAAACTGTCTTGGGAATTTTCATTACCCATTTACGTAGTAATAAGTGAAGGCGATGACAGAAGAGACACATGGGATATTTTAGCCCAAGTGACAAGACGGAATTAATCACTGCATGACTTCATCACTTATTTCTAAATTGTGTCACAATCATGTCATTAAATGTGCCATTAGCTCTGATTTCAATCTTTACACGCAATTCCCAGAATTATTACAGAAAGCAGAAAGATTACAAAAGAGATTTGTTAATCGGTATCTAACGAAGGATTTAAGATGTATCACGAAACTCCTAATAAAGGAAAACACAAACCTCTATTCCATTAAATGAAGGCTTAATATACTTTTAGAAAACTATTTTAATGACTTCCAGCTATCACGATCTACACAAGAGAATGGGCTGTTCAAAGCAGGAGAGTCCCTGGGAAATTCCACAGAAAAATAAGTCAGGATATCTGCCACGTACAATGATATATTGGTCCTTTGTAATGCTAGTCATAATTTGCTAATTTTTCCAAGGACCGCCAATTCCCCACCGTTCAGTCAGAACTGAAGAAGCTTCCTTGGATAAGAAGGGAAACATCTTCAAGGAAGAAAACAAAGGAAGTCCAATTGCCTTTTGAAAAGCTCCCTTGGGACGACCACTGGTTTTGTCAAATTGGCTGTATTCTACGGTTAGTTAGCAATGTAGAGACGGAAATGGAAGTGGAGAATATCGTGTTTCAGATAAAAGCTGGGAATAGAGTCCTTTTTCTCAATTTGACACACACAAATGGAGTCACCCATCTTATTTTTGGCCCTCCATGCATTATATTTTGCTTAATGGCTGATTTAAACCACAGGTTCCCATCCTGAGATCTGAACCCCAACACTCTTTTGCTGTGAAAGGTTTAGCACATTCCAGGCACAAACCACAGATATAGAATAAAATCTTGTAGGGCTCCTGCTTAAGTTCCCTAAGGTATATCTTTGGCATAGTGCTACAAGCAGTCCTCGACATACGAGCTGCAAATAACCATCAAGGCAGATGTGTTGTTGAGCATCAGAATTTCAGCCGTGTGACTGTAGCCATTGGAAATCCAGACATCCAGATTGTAAATGGCTGGCTGGCGAATTCTAGGCGTTGAGGTCCATAGGTCTTGAAGTTGACTAGGTTGGGGACCCTGGTATAAGGTCTCCTGCCTTGGGTAAGAGGCTGGCGTAGAAGACCCCTAAGGTCCTTTTTGGCCCTATGAGATCAAAATGTAATTAAATCTGTAGCAAAATAAGCGAAAAGGAAGCATGTTGGAAGGCCTTACACCTTGCACCAGTGGAAGGCTTAAACACTGATCTTCTCATTCCATCTGAAGGTCAGCAGAAGCTGAGAAGCTTGGGTCCTCCAGCCATACCAGCAATCAGTTTGGCTTGCATTAAGTGGAAAGCAATGAACCGGCTCTTTCTCAGATTTTTCTTCTTCTTCTGGGAGCAGTAAATGGTAAGTTAAAAATGTGCGTCTGTCTGCAACACACATTGGGGGAAAGTGAGGTGGCCCCTAAGCATTTCTCACTGATTATTTGGGGGTGGGAGGTGTTTGTTGAAAACACGGTCTTGTTAAGATCTCTTGGCAGGCACTAAGGTAATATTAAAACTTCACAACAAGCCTTGAGCACTGATCTTCCATCACTCAGCTTTCATGATGGAAATAATAGAAACAATAAGAGTTATTTTGTCATATCATTTTCCGAGATGATGAAATAGCATTGTTATTTATATTATGAATTTTGGAATAGAAGTTGTTTATCAAGGGCAGTTTTTTTGTAACTATTCTTTTTCTTCTAAAATTCTTTTGTTGAAATGTTGGGCACGGGGAATGCCAAACAACACTGAGGTTCAAAATTGTGCTTCGGAACCAGTGCCCGTTTGTAATCCAAGTTTTTAAAACATGCTTTAGATTTTATCTCACAAGATATAATTTACGTTCTAAACGCACAGGATCTCTTAGTACCTGGTGGTTCCTTGTCTGGGCACAAAAGCTAAGCCGAGTTGGATCAGGTTAGTACTTGGATAGAGTCCATCAGGAAATCCCAGGATCTGGGTTAGGCAGAGAAGTAAAGCAAAAAATCCCCAAGCGCTTTGGAATCGCTTGCCAAGAAAACTCCATGCACACGTCTATGATGTCACCAGGAGCTGAGCTCACTGTGAAAGAAACGTCCCTCTTCATAAATCTTCGCTATTCACTGGAGTGGAAAAAAACACCAAGAATTCAGTTGAGGAGATGCTCAGCTGACAGAAAATTAAATCACTACCGCAAACATTTCGAAGGAGAAAAGGGTTTCATTTAAAATCGCTCCGTTTCATCTACGGTGGGGGGGGGGAGGGAGATTGATAACGCCTGACAGCTCAGACACTTCTGGCTGGATGCAGCTGACGGTTGTGTGACAAGAGGGAAGACAAATAACAGATCCCACAATTAGGTCAATCTCTACACGAAGAAGGGTCCCTTAATAACAGCAAAGCTGCTTCTGGCTGCCCTTTTAACTTGGCCCTTAAAAGTTTGCCCTTTGAATTGGTCTGGGACTATACTTTATGTGAGGCAGTCTAGCACAATTTTTTAGATTATACTATAATAATTTACTCAGAAATGCCTTAACCTGCAAAGTATAACATTAGCAAAAACTTGTACGGGCACTCCTCACAACAGTTCGTTTAGAGACTGTTCAAAGTTACAGCGGCGCTGAAAAAAAAAGTGATTTGGGGCCGTTTTTCGCACTTACGACCATGGCAGCATCCCCACGGTCACATGATCAAAATTCAGATGCTCGGCAACTGGCATGGACTTACGACGGCTGCGGCGCCCCTGGGGCAGGTGATCCCATTTTTGTGACTTTCTGACGAGCAAGTCAATGGAGAAATTGCGTGGAGAGAAAAGTCATAAAATGAGACAAAACTCACTTCGCACATTTCTCACTTAGCAACATAAACTCTGGGCCCATCTGTGGCCGTAAGCTGAGAGGACTGCCTGTATAAAGTCTGCACAATCTGGTCTCCTTTCAGCCTGGAGTGGGTCCTTTTGACAAATTCACAGGACTCTGAGCAAAGCGGTTTGATCCTCTTCTTTAAGGCTTGCAATCAACATCCAGGCCTCCCGGTGAGGAGGACAGGCTGAGGGCTGCTGCGTCTTAGGAGCAGGCCTTGCTCTCCTGGCTTTGATAATTGCCTGAAACTTTCCTTCCTTCTTATCCTCTCCGGCTTCCTCCGCTCCTTCGCGCACCATGAAAGAGCCCTTGGCAGGGATGGCTGCCAGTCCAGCCAGAGCCAAATCCGAGTAGGTCATTCTTGGCTCCGCAACAAACCACAAATGGAGCACAAGAAAAACACAGGCTGCCCTCTCTCTCTCCCTCTCTCTCTGGGCCATTAGCTTCGTTCCTCTCTTCTGCCTCAGACGAGAGAACCGGTCGCGGCCATTCAAGAAACGCTCTCCCCAAAGAGAGGTCATAAAGGGAGTCCGCGCTGGCCTCACATCAAACTCTTCTCTTTATAGGTTACTGGCTGTCTATCTCTCTCTCTCTCTTTCACACACACACACAGACACACACAGAGGTGAATTTGCCTTGTGAGCACACACCTGAAGTCAGAGGGGAAGACCTGAGATGACTCTTGTACAGTACAGAAAGGCCAGCTGGACCTCTGTCCCTCGGCTGTGAGTTAAGCAAGGGAGGGCCAGGGAAGCCCCAGTCGGTGCCACATATGACACCCTGACACGCCTGTCATCAGGATGGCTTCCACCAAGCGCCTACGCAGAGAAGCAGGAGATCAGGGCTTCCTCCGGAACAGGCCATTTATCCAGAAATCAGTCTGTTTATTTTTTTCACTTTCTATGGCCACCCATCTCCATCCATGACTCTGGGAGGCTCACAATTATCCGTCAGTCTCACTCAGCCTCCGCTCCCTTCTTAGACTGTGGATTTCTTCCATTTCCCATTATCATTTTGAAGAGGGCTCTTCACGCCCTCCCAGCCTTGCTGGGGCTTCTGAATGAAATACTTTGAACGCTTGAAATATTTTGCAGGAAGTGCCGAGCAACGGTTGATTCTCCCGAAGCTGAACTGGTGGCAAAGGGGGATCCGAGCGCCAGACTTTGGGTCTGTTTGTGAATGGTTTACAGCGATGAGGTGGACAACAAACGCTCACGGAGAAAAGAATCGCCTTGTGAATTGGTAGCTCTGAGCCGAAGCCCATAACTCTAGAAATTATTACGTAACTCAACTCAAGACCAACGGGGACCAGACTTGCCATTGCTAAGCATGGCGGTTTAGTGACTACACCTGATTTTTCGACCTTTTTGTGTTGCAATTAACCAAGAAAGGTTACATGAAAC
Organism: Vipera ursinii; assembly: GCF_947247035.1. Taxonomy (NCBI): domain Eukaryota; kingdom Metazoa; phylum Chordata; class Lepidosauria; order Squamata; family Viperidae; genus Vipera; species Vipera ursinii. The sequence continues at coordinate 1,010,892 of NC_139515.1, forward strand.
ACTACCATTTTTAAGTGAATCCTGCGGATCTTAAGCAAATCCAGCATCCCCCGTTAACTTTGCTTGCTGGAAGGAAGCTGGCTGGGAACGACTATTTTCCCCACAAAAAGCCTGTGAGACGGGTTGGGCCGAAAGTGGCCGGCCCAAAGTCACACACACACACACACACACCCTGGTTTTCGTGGCTAAGGCAGGACTTGAACTCACTATCTCCTGCTTGGTTAGCAGGGCCATATATTTGAGTTACTACTGATGATCCCGCAGAACAGACGGCAGAGCCTTGAAATATAAATAAGCAAATTCAAGGACTCTCAGCTGGTCCTTCTAGTATCCTCAGAGAATCTGCTCCCAATGAGCGCAAGTTTGATCTATTGGTTAAGGCAGGGGTCCCCAACCTTGGCAGCTGGGACTTCAACTCCCAGAATTTAATTTAATTTAATTTAATTTAATTTAATAACATTTATATACCGCCCTTCTCCCTGAGGACTCAGGGCGGTTCACAGGGCAGAATAAAATAACCAATACAAACATTAAAAACAGATTAAACAATTGCCCTAGTTAAAAACAATATAATACAACACTAAAAACCCCCAGAACAATTAAAAAACAAAAAATAAAACAACCCCAACACTCCCCCTCAGGCTAGGCCGGCTTGTACAAACAAAAATGTCTTGAGATCGCGGCGAAAGGAGCGAAGATCGGGCGCCATCCGGAGCTCTACCGGTAGCTGATTCCACAGCTCCGGAGCGCCCACAGAGAAGGATCTCCCCCTGGGGGCCACCAATCGACACTCTCTGATCGGTGGCACCCTGAGGAGGCCCTCTCTGTGGGAACGCACAGGGCGCAGGGAGCTTGATGCCGGCAGCAGATGTTCCCTAAGGTACTCCGGCCCCATGCCATGGAGTGCTTTGAATACCGTTACCAGTACCTTGAATCTCACCCGGAAGACAACTGGCAACCAATGCAGCTCACGGAGCAGAGGTGTAACGTGGGAGTATCGGGAGACTCCCAACACCACTCTCGCGGCTGCATTCTGTACCAGTTGGAGCTTCCGAGTGGTCCTCAAGGGCAGCCCCATGTAGAGAGCGTTGCAGTAGTCCAGACGAGAGGACACGAGCGCATGAGTGACCGTGCACAGATCATCCCGGCTAAGATAGGGCCGCAACTGACGCACCAGGCGAACCTGTGCAAAGGCCCCCCTAGTCACGGCTCCTATATGATCTTCCAAGGTGAGCCGTGAATCTAGGAGGACCCCCAAGTTGCGAGCCCTATCTACGGGGGGTAATAATTCACCCCCCATAGTTAGAGATGGAATATCCGAATAAACCCGGGATGAAGATATGCAAAGCCACTCAGTCTTGTCGGGGTTGAGCTGGAGTCTGTTCCTCCCCATCCAGACCCGAACCGCCTCCAGGCAACGGGACATCACGTCGAGGGCATCACTGGGGTGGTTTGGGGTCGAAAAGAAAAGTTGGGTATCATCAGCGTACTGATGATACCCAACTCCAAAGCCACGAATGATCTCACCCAGCGGCTTCATATAGATGTTGAACAGGAGAGGCGAGAGGACCGACCCCTGAGGAACTCCACAAATGAGAGACCTCGCGGTCGACCTCTGTCCCCCTGCCAACACCGACTGCGAACGTCCCAAGAGATAGGAGGAGAACCACCGTAAAACCGTGCCTCCCACTCCCAATCCCCTGAGACGCCGCAGCAAGATACCAACATGGCTGGCTAGGGAATTCTGGGAGTTGAAGTCCACAGGTCTTAAAGCTGCCAAGGTTGGGGACCCCTGGGTTAAAGAACCAGGCTCGAAAGCAAGAGGTCATGAGTTCAAGCTCTGCCTTAGCCATGAAAACCAGGGGTGTGTGTGTGTGACTTTGGGCCAGTCACTCTTGGCCCAACTCATCTCATAGGCTTGTTGTAGGGAGAACGGGGAGGAAGGCATGTTGGATATGCCTGCCACCTTGAGTTATTTGTAAAAATAATAAAGGCGGGATGCAAACAAGTAAATTCACAAACATGAATACCCAATTAGAAGATACTTTAGACCAGATTGCAAGGAGAAGCCTGTCCAGGGCTAAGTCATTTACTATCCAACTGAGAATCAGGAAGGTCAGTCTCTAAATTCCTATTTTGCTACAAGGTCACCTGCAATCCAGCTTAGTCACCATAAGCCCCAAGATAAAGATGAAGATGCCTGACAGAGATTATAAATTAAGACAGCAAAGTTCCAGTGGAATTCAACATCTTGTGAACACAACCAAGTACGTATTTTTTTTTCTTGTCAGCAACACAGAAATCGCTTGTCATCAATTCCCTCCGTGACATTTTTCCAACTTCCAATTAGACTGAGAGTTTACTAACGGTCTCCGATCCAAAGAGTAACCAAGTTCACCTCAGCTTAATATTGGGGGATCAGTCAAGTTTAGGTAGGTGTTGATACCTACGGTGGCTTAAGCATCACAGGAAATGACTATTCATAAAGCAAATGAGACTATTTCAGTTTAGAACAAAACATCTGGAATAAGCACCACATGCTACTTTTTATGCCATGTTTACCAAGTTGCAGCAGTCCTTTTGTTACCAATCCCCCCCCCAATTTACATTATTGTATAAGCATCTTGACAATAACCCTCGTTTAGTAAAAATCAAAACAAGTAGAGATTTGTCAATAACAAATTACATGGGACTAATCTTCCTTCTCTCTTCTTACCTAAAAAATCAACTTTTTGTTGAAATAATATTAGTTTCAAGGGTGCATCTCACAAGGATGCATTTGATATTCGTGATATTTTGGGTAGGAAACTTATAAACACTGATTTATTGCAATAAGCCTGGGGGTGGTAGGAAACGGGCCCTCAAGGGTGCATCCCGATGACTCCTCATCAAAAAGCCAGGAACTTTTTCAGGTGTGTCTGGCTCTTCCAAAGACTTAAATAATCAAGAGAATACTCATAAAATTCCAGTTGGCCTAAAACTATTACAATGTTTGCAACCCGGAAGATAAAACATACAGTAGTGATTAGTAAGTGACCTGGATAGAATAAAAAAAACCTGAATGGAAGTTAAATAGGACAAAATTCTCCAATTTGTCTTCCCCGAGTTACATAAGGAGTAAGGAGAAGCTGCCTTGACAGTAAATGGAGATATGGAAAACTTTCCAGAATTTTAGCTGATTGCTGAACATGAATTTATGAGCTGATGCTGCTGCAAAACAAGATTATGTAATATTTGGATGAGACTATAACAATTAGTTTCCAAACACAAGAATTATTCCACTTTATTCTATATTACCCCATTTTTTTTACCCAAAATGTCACATCTAATTCCGAGCCTTGCAGATTAAAATACACCAGCAATTTGAAATGCCTCTAAATGAGGCAAGGATATGATAAGAAATACACTTCTTTTAAAGCAGGTCTACAGAAGAAACAAGTATGAAAATAAGCAGGGAAAAGCGGGGTGTGTGTGTGTGTGGTGTGTGTGGGTAAGAGATAGGCATCCATCTTATCCAGCCTCCAGAACTGGAAAAAAATCCATTTTATAGGGAAAATAGTGGAAGTCTCCAGAAGACATGAAAGCAAATAAAGCATTTTAAAGTGTTCAGATTAGGATGAGAGTTCAGAGGAAAGGCTTCAGTTTGGGAACGGTTCATTCCTAAAGGAAAATGGAACTCACCTGAGGTGGTCTTGATTTAAGCAAAGGCTACTCACTAAAACCTCCTCTGAGGATGCTCAAGCTTTGATCCTCTGAATTTAGAATAGAATAAAGCTGGAAGGGACCTTGGAGGTCTTCTAGTCCAGCCCCCCCCTCAAGCAGGAGAACCTACACCATCTCAGACAGGTGACAGTCCAGTCTCTTCTTAAAACCCTCCAGTGATGGAGCACCCACGATTTCTGGTGGCAAGCTGTTCCACGGGTTAATTGTCTTCACTGTCAGGAAGTTTCTCCTGAATTCCAGATTGCTTCTCTCCTCGATGAGTTTCCAACCGTTGTTTCTCATCCTGCCCTCTGGGGCTTTGGAGAATAATTGGGGACGACTTGGGCAAAGGGATCCTTCTGCACCTAGGAGCAAAGCTGTTCTCTTCGTTCTTTAATCCCCTCCTATCTTCACCTCCTCTCTTGATCTGCCCCACGCAGGGTCCCCCTCAGCAAAGACCTGCCGCCATTTACTATATCAGCAGACCATTAAGGGGCAGGGATACTCAAGTAGATCATGATTACACATCTGTGTACATTCCCCCCACCCCCTTCTCAGTCATTTCAGTCCCATGTGAATCGAGGCGGATCCCTTTGAGCTAAGATCGCTTGAAACATTCGTTACATTTTAAAAAAAAAACAATGCCGTGTGCTTGCAAACGTTTAGACTGGGAGGGTGGTTAAGGCAGCAGGTAACCGCAGGGGTCTCCAGCCTTGGCAACTTTTAAGACCTGTGGACTTCAGCTCCCAGAATTCCCCAGCCAGACACGGGGAGTTGAAGTCCACGGGTCTTAAAAGTTGCCACGTTTGGGGACCCCCGGGCTAGAGAAATCAATTCTGGTCCTGCTTTAAGCACAGAGTCAGCTCCTAGATAACTTCGGGCCAGTCACTCCCGGCTGGCCTTGGGAAGGAGACAATGGCAAAGGACTTCTGAAATCTTGCAAGAAACGTCGGGGACTAGTCCAAGCAATCAGGAGTCAACACTGACCTAAAGGTGCGTCCACGCACGCACACACAAACACACACACACACACACACCGCCCATACTAGTAAGCAAATCAGGAACCAAGACTGCCCAGTGTTTTAAAATAAACAACTGACCTTTACGGTGTCATTTCAAACTATTCTCTAATTCCTCACCTGCCGCAAATATACCCAAGGTATATTTCCCTTCCCGTCCGGTCAAAAGCGTCCGTTCACAAGACATTCAGCCACTGGTGTTAGTTAAAAAAAAATAAATCCCCGCAGCATTTGGACGAGAGACAGCCCCCCCCCCAACAAGCCACGTGCTTCTTCGGCTTTCATTCGCGCAACTCGGCCCTCCCTTGGCAAAGGGGTCCCGTCACGGGCGCCCGGGACCATCTTCCTCGCCCTCCGGCCCGGGGACGCCGCCGCCGCAGCCCTTGCCTGGACGGAGCGGGGCCCCGCGGCGCCCCCCGAGGCTGGGGCCAGAGGCCGGCTTGCCCAGCGGAGCCCCCTCCCCAAAGCCCAGGGGGGCCCCCCCGGCTCCTCCGCCCCCCCTCCAGGGCGACCCCCCCTTGAGGCCGGAGAGGCAGCGCGCACCTGGCGGGCGGCACCTGCCCTCGCCTTACCTCCGTGCCCTCGGCTCCCTGGGCACCCGCTCCCTCCCTGGCTCTCCCCGCGGGGAAGGCGCTCTTGCTCCGGGCGGAGGAGCCTCGGCGGCCAAGCCACCCGCCCGCCCGGCCCGCTTGACAGCCGGGCTCCAGCCAGCCTCGCCTCGCCTGGCCTGGCCGGGGGAGCCCGGACCCCCCCTCCGCCGCCCCCCCCTTGGACCTACCGTGGCCGGCGGGCGGGGGGCTCGGGGCGGCTGCCCAGCCGGGAGGCGGCGAGTCCGGCGGGCAGGAAGGCGGCAGCGCGCGGAGCGGGAGGGGAGGGGCGGGGGGGCGGCGGCGATGAGGTCATCGGGGTAAAAATAAAGCGCTGGCGTCACCCGAAACCAATCCGGGCGCCGAGCGGAGGGCCCCTCCCCCTGCCCCCCCACGCGGCCGGACCCCCCCCCCCGGGCGGGGTCACGCCCCCTCCGCGCCCGGCCCCCTTTCTCTCCCCCCCCCTCGGCCCGGAGCCGCCCGGGAGGGGAGGGGAGGGAGAAGGGCCCCCCCAGCCCGATCTGCGCGGCCCCCCCGCCCTTTCCCAGCCTGTCCTTGCTTGGGGTCAGGCGCCCCCCCCGCCTTCTCCCCACCAAGGGGTCCGGCTTCTGGGCTGGAGGCTCAGATCTCCAAAAGGGGGCTCCGGCTGGCCTCAGACCCCCCACCTTTTATAAAAAAAAGGGGGCAGGGGGGTCAAAAAAGTCAAGGGGCTAGTCCCTGGCGCGGCTCTGACCCTGGAACGGTACCATCGTCTTGCTTTGCCCCATAACTCGCTAGCCCCCTTAAACAAAACTAAAATGGCTCAGATGTCTGAAAGAGTCTAGGATTTCCTGCCTGGGGGAGGGTGGGTTGGACTAGAAGACCTCCAGGGTCCGTTCCGGCTCTGTGTTTTTTTTCCCTATTCTATCTTTTAGTCCTGCCCACAAAAGTGGCGAGGTCTGTTCTATCCCCCGGTGTTACCTTGCTATGGCGATGCTGATTTCTTAAGGAGAGACGATGCCTTACCCGGAATCGGATCCCCGCACAGAATAAACGGCTTTAATGGAAGACTTGGAGAGCTGCTCCTTTCCTGAACTTTCTGAAGGGGGGGCTGTTTTACCTGCAGCAGAGGAACCATCCCTCCCCCTCCCCCAGTTAAAATGAGACCCAGCCCTTGGCTCCCATTGGGCTCTCCGTGAAATGTGTCTTTCCCTTTCGCTTCAGGTCCCTTACCGTGCGTGGGCCAACCTAATCCTTCGCTGCCATTCACACGTGCTTGGTTAGCCAAGCCTGGTCACAATCTAGACAGGCAAACTATGTTTTGTTTTGGTGGAATGGAAGAGAAGGAATTGAGGGTGCTCCATCACGGGTTTTTTTTTTAAGGAGATTGGACGGCCGCTTGTCTGGAATGGGATAGGCAAGGTCTCCTGCCCGAGCAAAGGGTTGGACTAGAAGACCTCTAAGGTCTTCAGACTCCATTATTCTGTAATTCTGTAGTTTTCCCTCTATCAGCTCACAAACCCACTTGTCGAGGGAAGACAAAGAAGTACAGTTCTCTGATTACTAACTCAAAGCTTCGTCCTAATAAACCTGCGCAATCCTTGTTTTTGCTTTTTACAACTTGCGTATGAATCTCATCAAAGGGTCAAAGTAACATACCCTAGTTTAGTATTTAACAACCGCAGTGTAGCACCCTCTGTAGTGCGTAACAAAGATGTACACTTTGCGTTGGGCAGCCCACCTGAAAAAAGCCTGCAGTGCGGGGGACACAGAGACAAGAATGTGACGGCGCAACCGTCGGCGTTTAACTTTCCATTGGTAAAGAGTTCTGGAACAGCAGTAAATTCATCAGCCATCCCACGTATAACTGATTTCTACTTCTCTCCGTTTCTATCCCAGTGCCTCCTGTTTTACTGGCTAGAGAATAATTCCAGCCTAAATATTTTCGGGGGAAATTATAAAACCTTTCCTCTGAGCTGTCATTCAACAGCAGAACTGAGCAGCAATTATTGTCTTGTGCAATGCACTTTACTTGGTATTTGGATGGCTTTATACATAAAACAGGCAAGGCTTCAGCCTCCTGCTTGTAGTTGCCATTTGACTATTCACAGACAATACATGTAAGATACCTGTGCATTTTACACAATATCAGTTTTGCTTTCTGGGTAAAAAGTAAAGTCCATTCGTCTTTATGTGGAAATCCCTATGAATCCTGACACTTGGAAATATGAACGGGTTGTCTTGTAGCTGTAAGCTGTAATCATTTCAATATATTGGGAGATCGAACTCTGAATTATATATTAAAACAATGAACGGGAATTTCTCAGAAAGGTGTGAGGATCCATGTAGGGAGCCAATTTTGGATGCGTAGAAGCAAATCAGGTGTCTTTTGCACAAACGTTTGAGTGTTGGGGCAATTCATTCTCTGCTGGTCTCCATGTAACCAGGACCTCCAGAGATTGGCTTGGGTCTAACACTTTCCCTGATGGAAAACCTGATAACTGAGGTAGGTCTGATATTACTACGTGAATAGCACAACTGTCTGATTTTGTGGACCATAAGAAAGGCCGAGTGCCAAAGAATTGAAGCCTTTGAACTCTGGTGCTGGAGAAGACTCCTGCGAGTTCCTTGGACTGCAAGGCGATCAAATCGGTCAGTCCTAGAGGAGATCAACCCTGACTGCTCTTTAGAAGGCCAGATCCTGAAGTGGAAGTTCAAATCCTTTGGCCACCTAATGAGAAGGAAGGACTCACTGGAGAAGAGCCTAATGCTGGGAAAGATTGAGGGCAATAGAAGAAGGGGACGACAGAGAAGGAGGTGGCTGCATGGAGTCACTGAAGCAGGAGGCATGAGCTTAAATGGACTCCAGAAGATGGTAGAGGACAGGAAGGCCTGGAGGAACGTCGTCCATGAGGTTCTGATGGGTCGGACATGACTTCACAACTAACAACAACTGATTTTGTACTTTTGTAGTTTTACACTTTAGTTTTGTGGTTTTGTAGCTTTGTGACTTTGCAGTTTTGTAGTTTCGTTTATGGATCTGTCGGATGTGGCTCACATCTCCAAGAGCATCTTTGCTTGTTTATGGAGAAAAGTATGTCAATATGGTGGCATTTCCTACGTACTAGTTACCCCCTGGTCTCTTAAGACCACTGGAAGGGGAAGTCCAGCAGAGCATCTGAAAGCATTCCCACGGGCAGTTTCTATCTTTCCTGGTTTTGTGGCTTAAGCCGGTGAACAGAGAGCATGGCAGGAGCAGAAGGATTCACAAGGCCTTCCAAAGTCTAGAACAGCGTTTCCCAACCTTGGCAACTCGAAGATTTGTGGATTTCAACTGAAAGATGAGCCACTGTGTGTTTGCACAACAGACAGGTAACCATTATCTGCCCCCCCCCCCGTGCGCGCGTTCCAGCCGAAAGGTCAAAAGTCGGTGATGTAGTCCACCAGTTTCACTGGTTAATGTTTATATCCCAGATATTGTAGCAACAAAGTCTTTGGTTAATGAGTAGCTTTGCTTCAAGAAGAGAGATGTGCCGGAAAAATCTTTATCTCTTCCCTGGATGTGTTACACAGAAGCGAAAATACAATTTCGTTTTGGTCTTTAAAAGCTTGCGTTGGACATTTAAATGTAGATTTCTGATTTAGCGTCTCTGCATTCAGAGGTGGAAAAACACGGGAGAGTGAAAAATAGTTCAATGTGGGGTTGTTGATCAGTTCCTCTGAATGCACAGGTTTGGTTTTGACATTATTTCCAAATTTACGAAAGCCATAAAGGCATGTTTCTTTCTTTTTTTTAACATAGGCTGTAACTATGAGTGTTACTACATATGTAGGCATTTTTTTTCAAACATTCAGACTACTGCCCATGGAAGAAATTTGCAGCATATTCTTATTTAAATGCTTCTCTAGTTTTTCACTTTGAGTCTAAAGCAAGCCCTTAATTGCAGTTGGAGGTGGAGATCCTGAAACAGGCTTGGACAATATTTTGTTTGTTGGGGGTTGTGCAAACCCAGCTACTTGCAGCTTATTCAGCAAACTGGTTATCCAAATGACAGTTTAGTAAAATATGTGAACGCAGCCAATGTATCTCAACTTAATCTATGAGAATCACCAGGAGAACAAAATGGGACAGAGGAAAAATAGGGGAGTTACCACAAATTCTTCAGAGGACCATTAGATTGGACAAATGTACTAAACAGGCTTGGATCGAGAAATGAATCTGCTACAAACTTCCTAATCAGCTGAATAAAATTTTATAGTGAAGTTAGAGTAGACGGACCATCTTTTCCCCCCCAAGAAATATTGTTCAGGTTTTGCATGTTCTTATTGCATCATCAGCTGCTCGGCTTGTCCAAATGGATTTCACTGTCATTCTTTTTCTTCCAAATATCTTGAGTCCTGCAAGCTGGTAGTTTGCAGTCTCTGGCTTCACATGAAATAGTGAAGCCGTACCATGATTGACTGAAAGTGAGTTCCAGATGCAGATTGTGCTTGAAGGGTTAAGGACCTCTGTAGCCATGGCTTGATTTGGGTTTATTTTAACCATGCTTCAGTTTGTGATGGATGACCAGGATCTTTTGCTCTAGAGCAGGGGTGTCAAACTCAATTTCATTGAGGGCCGCATCAGCATTGCGGTTGCCCTCAGGGCGCTGGGTGGGTATGGTCAGGGTGGGTGTGGCCTACTGGGTGGGCGTGGCTAGAGTGCGTATGGCCTACTAGGTGGGCATGGCCAGCTCTACATCGTTCGCATCAAGAGTGCCTATGGGGGCCTGGGCAAGAGTGGGACAGATCTGAGGGTCTCTGGCAGAAGGGGGGTCTCTGGGCCAGGGCGAAGGCAGCGGGGGCCGTTCCCTCACTCTTTCCAGGATGGCTTCGTGGGCCACATGAAACCACTTCGCGGGCCTGATCTGGCCCCCGGGCCTTGTGTTTGACATGTCTGCTCTAGAGGGTGTAGAGTCAGCCTGCGGAAGATCTTAAGAATTCAAGCAAGAAGACATTAATTACTCTGGACTTGATTATTCTTTCCAAAATCCTGCAGGAGCAGGGAACATTGATCATGATCGCAGTCTTCCAATACTTGAGGGAAAATCGGAGGGGGTCTATCCCTCCTCTAAAGCACCCGAAGGCAGGACAAGAAGTAATGGGTGGAAGATCAAACCTAGGAGAAATTTCCTGACAGTGAGGACAATTAACCAGTGGAACAACTTGCCTCTAGAAGTTGTGGGTGCTCCATCACTGGAAGTTTTTAAGAAAAGACTGGCCAGCCATTTGTTCAGAGTGACAGCAGGTCTCCTGCTTGGGCAGAGTTGAAGTAGAAGAACCCAAGATCTATTCCAACTCTTTTATTCTATGTTATTCTCTATTATTCCTGGATCATGAAGGGATGTGAATTGTCCCCTACAGTACTTGTACTAACATACCCCCACAACCCTTTTTAAAAGAAAGGACAAAAAATAATAACAAGAAGAAGTGTAGAATGATTGGCAGGTTGGTCTCCATCAGAGACATTCTCCAAAACATAAGCCAGGCTGGAACAGGTTTATAGCTGTATGGGAGACCACAAGGAGATCCCAAGGCCAAGGCTAAATCCCTCTTAAATTAATACTCAGAAAGTTCCATAGATGTGGCAGGAGTCCAGCCCAGGCCAGGGTTGATTATTCTTTCACTTTATGCACAAATCTTTGTGTAGACGTAGCCTGTAAGGAATCTCAAGAGTATAAAACTGTGCTGGAGCTGTTTTCAGATCTCAAGGAAAACCAAGAACAGGGCATAGGTTGCAAACCACTTGTGCCTTTTTTAAAAAAATCTTTCCTTCTGACTTCCAGACAAGAGCGCACACATGCGCGCGCACACACACACACACACACCGTCCTGAGTCTGAAAGGACCATTCATAAATTACAATGTGTTTTCTGGTTGTTGTAGGTATGCATATCTAGGCATACTTCTCTGCGTAGGCCAAAGCAGGGAAATTTTCTCTAGCACACAAGAAAGCCAGACAATCCAACAGCTTTGAGTTGCAGCCTGCCTCTCTGCGGAATGAATAATGCCCTAGCAGAAAGCCAGCCGATAAAGGATTGTCAGCTTCTCATGTCTCCTTTAAGCTCAAGCATTTAATGAATTTCTCATGACCCACCCACTCTTTTTTCTCTGCACCTCTGTGTCCCAAAGATGCTTTTCCACGAGGCAACTGGACTTTCTTGTTTTTCTTTGAAGATGCTTCTCTTCTCATCCAAGAAGCTTCTTCAGCTCTGATGGGATGGTGGAGAATGGAAGGATTTATACTCCTTGTAGACAGCTGGTCATTTGCATCCTTTTAGAGTCGTTCAGGCCACTTGGAGGTTTACCTGTGTCCTGAACGTCTCCTGAGGGGTGCAAATGGGTGTGGAGCCTTCTTGGAACTATTGAAAAGATTGACTTGTAGACTTGAGATTGATGATGTTGTATCCCTCCCCCTCTATTGAGAGACAGCTGTTCAATTTTGACCTAGATGGCCTCTTTGACCCCTCTTTCAAACCAGCAGTCCTCTCTGTCCAAAATGTGTACTTTGCTATTTTCAAAAGAGCGGCCTTTGTCTTTTAAATCAGAGTCCCCAAACCCCGGTCCACGGACCAGTAATGGGACGCGGCATGCCATTAACCAGTCCACACAAACAAGCAAAGCCCCATCTGTGGGATGCAGGCAGCACACAAAACCACACACTCTCCGGTCCGTGGAAAAACCTCTCTCCACGGAACACCTGTTTTAAATGCCGATGGACTGTTGACTCTGGTCCTGATGCGTTTGTTCTCCTATGTTGTGTCATACAATTATGAAGTTGTTTCGTTCCCCCAATGTACAGATCTGCAGATAGCTCACTGCACTTCTGCGATTGCCATAATAGTTGGCAGTCATTCCGTATAGTTTGAGTTCTGCTGCCGCTACAGGGCCATGAAAGCCACAAATGTTTCAAGGCTCAGTTTTATTGTTAAATTCTGCCATAGCATTGAGTTTTCTCAACTGTACACTCCCCTTCATGTTTCATTACACCCAATGCTCAGCTCCTAAGTTCCGCATTGTTGTGAAGTTATCTTTGCAAAGGGTCCAGGTTCTCCCAGAGAAAGATATTTGACACATCGAGATATTTGACAATGAAGTCATGAACCCCCGGTTAGGATTTGGCTGTGTGTCTTTGCGTTAAAGCAGTGATGTCCCAGCAGCAGTTTTTTAAGTGGTTCAATATCATAGCCATCAATTGGGTGCTCGCCCACTCTCTCTCTCCCCCCTCCTCTCTCTCTCAAATAAAAGTTAAGATACTGCATTTTGAACTCAGTAAAATACAAAAAAAAAACAGACTGAAAATGTTGGCTGTAGCCACATGTGACTGAACACGGCTTCCTTGCACCACTCAGAGGATCTAAAGGTTTCATTATATATATTTAAAAATTAATAATGAATTAATTACTATGAATTCATAATGTCCGCTCTAGCTGACCAAAACTGCCTGCCTTTTTGTTAAGGAGAACAGAGGTTTAAAGAGATGTTAAAATAAGAGAACCCACAGTTGTTACCGTTGGAGGGAATCACTGTTATAAAATTGACAGGACTGGATGACATTTTTGTTTCAGACAACCGCTGTAGCAGAGAGATATACTGTATCTAGGTGTTTGCATGGCAAGGGAAAAAGCCAAAGATTAAATATAAAGTCTTCCAAGATGCAACAGGATAAGGAAGATTGGGAGTTTGGCCATACCTACAGAATCTTCAGAAAAAGCCCTTGTTAACACTCCTAAATTAATTTGACTCTGAAGGGTTTGGCTCCAGAATTGGCTTTGAAACATCCAGATGGCATTTCTGTGATCCAAGTCCTGTTCCTTCTAAATTTCTCCCACAACACACATAAAAAGAGACGAGACTTTGCTTGCAGAATTCCAGTCCCATCTGGACTTTTTTTTGGGACACTCCTCAAGGATATCCCCATAACCCTCTTTAACTGCCAAGAACAGGTTGGGGTTAAGACTCCGACTCCATGCTGCAATAGGTAGACACTCTCTGAGCTGCAACTATCTCGACGTCCACCAGAGGGCAGCATGAGGTACAATGATGGGCATCTTTTGGCTGCCCTCTAGTGGCCGTCTGATCGTTGCAACTCTACAGCGCTGTGCGTTGAGACTAGTTTCCACACCAGATTTCTCCATCAACCTTTGGAACTGCAGGCGAATGGTTTTCTCGTGAGGGGCCCAGGGGTGCTCTCTGAGCTTGCTTGTTTTCTTGCAGACATTTCATGACCCAAACTAGGTAACATCATCAGTGCTAGAAGGGAGTAGGGCTTGTGGAATGAAGAGGAGGAGGAGGAGGAGGAAGAGTAGGATTATGGGATCCTTGGCGCTGTCTAACTTGGTAGTTTTCTTGCAGACATTTCATTATACAAGTTAGGTAACATCATCAGTGCTAGAAAGGAGTAGGGTTTGTGGAATGATGGAGGAGGAAGACTGTGGGGTCCTTGATGCTCTCTGAGCTTGCTTGTTTTCTTGCAGACATTTCATGACCCAAACTAGGTAACATCATCAGTGCTAGAAGGGAGCAGGGTTTGTGGAATGATGGAGGAGGAGGAGGAGGACTGTGGGGTCCTTGGTTGCTCTCTGAGCTTGCTTGTTGTCTTGCAGACCTCTATGGAGATTCTCAGTCATCCAGGTGATAGTTATCCCAAAGATCCTTTTTCGTTAGCTAAAAGAATGCAAATGAACACCTGCCTGCAGGAATACAAATCCTTCCATTCCCCCACCATCCAGTCAGAGCTGAAGAAGCTTCTTGGGTGAGAAGCGAAACGTCTTCAAAGAAAAGGAAGAAAGTCCAGTTGCTTCCTGAAAGAAGCACCTTGGGGTTTCCTTGCAGACGTTTCATGACCCAAACTAGCTAACATCATCAGTGCTAGCAAACCAGCTCAGAGACCGCCAAGCACCCACCCACACAGACACACACAGACACACACACGCACACACACACAGACACACACAGGCACATGCCAACCTTGAGCTACGAATATTCTCCTTTATTGATTTTTTTTTCTTGTATCACTCTAAGCTGTCCTAGATCTATGGTCTCCTATCGTGAGTCTACGCTCCGTCGCTCTCCTCTGACGGACTCCTTTCGTCGGGAAGCCCTCCGCGGCCTCAGATTTCTACGTCATTCGCGACTGCTTGCCGGGAATCGTAGTCCGTTGCCGGAAGCGCCCTCTCTTTCTGGCTGAGGAGAGGCGGGGCCGGAACTACACCTCCCGAGATGCTCCGGGGACACCTCCGGGCCGCGTCCTGGAGACGGGAAGCAGCCGACGGCCCGCCATGGAGGACTCGCGCGGCTCCCCTCGGCGCCCGGATCCAGACTAGCCGGCGGCGGCGGCGGAGACCCTCCCGGCGGCCTGATGGACGAGAGCAAAGTGAGCGGGTTCGGGGGGGGGCTGCCGGGCGGGAGGAGTGGAATGAGGGAGGGGCTTCCGAAGGTTTGCCGCCTTCTTCCGGGTTGCTTTGGACCTGGGATTTCTTAGTGGTCTCCCATCCGAATCGTCCGCGGATGCTCCCTGCCTCGGTGCTGACCGGCCCTGGGCCTTCGCCGGGCAAAGGCATTTACGGCATAGAGAAGTAAAGGGAAGGGCCGGCTGGCTGCCTCCTCTCGGTCAGCAGCCCTGGGATTTCTTGGTGGTGCCTCGTCCACTGGTGAAGTGGGCGGGAGCAGCTGACGGGCCCTTCTCCGACCAGCCCCGCGGACTTCTCGCCCGGAAGGAGTGGATTTGTGTGCTAAGCAGAAGCATTTGGGCCTTTCTCCTGCCATTCCCCCCCGGATCTGGAGGGAGAAACCAATGCCGTACTTTTAAAATGGATAAATATTCTCTCCAGGCGAGTCAGAATCTTCAAAATTTCAAATAACAGGCAGATTTTTTTTTTTAAAAAAAATTAGGGTCTTAGTGTAGATAGACCAGTGTTTTTCAATCTCAAGGACTCAATCTCAGTCCCTTCCAACATTATTATTATTATTATTATTATTATTATTATTATTATTATTATTATTATTATTATTATTATTATTATTCCTCGCACAGTCAGCCAGATGTTCAGACTGGGTTTGGCATTTTTGTCTACCTATCGAGTCCTTACCAAGGACCTGGGATAGGCAGATGTGGATGTTTGATGGTATTATTATTACTATTATTATTAATAATAATATAATATCTCAGCAACTTCCTCAGTCGGCTAGGGAATTCTGGGAATTCAAGTCGACATAAAGTTGCTGAGACTGAGAAATGCTGGTCTAGATTAAAGTAGAATAAAAGGTTCGTGTTTCCTGCAAGGCTGGTTTGTCGCTAGACATCTCAGATCTCCCTCCCTCCCAGTTGGTTCCTAATGCCCGGTCTCTTTTTGCCTTTTTCATAGCAGTCGTTCCAGAGAAACCTGCCTGTCTACATCCTTCCTGACAGATTTTGTTACCCTCTTTCTTTTTTCCCCAGGTAGCTGGTGGAAAAGTGAAGAAACCAGGCAAACGGGGCCGTAAGCCAGCTAAAATAGATTTGAAAGCCAAACTCGAGAGAAGCCGGCAGAGCGCAAGGGAATGCCGAGCGAGGAAGAAATTGAGGTACCAATATCTGGAAGAGCTGGTTTCAAGCCGCGAAAGAGCCATCTGTGCTCTTAGAGAAGAACTGGACATGGTAATCACCTTTTCCCTTTCCCCAAAGTTTTTTTTTTAAAAAAAGTTCCTGAGTTTTCTCACTGAGGTGCAATTGGTCCCCACGGAGTTTGATTCCTAGTTGATGTTGGGGTAGTTCAAATTCCCCATTATTCTTGCAGAGTCTTCCTGCATAGCTTGGCCACTTGGTTACCCACAACCCAGTTGACTCCCCTAAACAGAGATCCTGCCAGTGTTACACTGGCAGACTTCCTCTGTTTCCCATGCAGTGTAACCGTAGGCAACAACGCCCCTGGTTGTAGAGGTCTTGATGGACTCCTAGCGTTTTGGACTCAAGGGTCAGGCAGCTGGAGCCACCGATAGCAAGTGGGCAAGAGGCCTCAGCCCTGCTCCCCTGGGCCTGGAGCTGGGCAGCTCAACTTGCGGTGCGTCTGGTGGGCCCCGTGGCCGGTGCGTCCAACAATGGTGGTTGGTGGGACATCTTGAAAGTGGGAAGCTGCTGAGACCCATTTTTGTCACCGAGGCTTTCATGGCTGAGGAAACCTGCTCGAGGAAGAACACGTGATAACTGGGTCAGAAGTTTTAGTTTGTTGTCACTGTGCATGTTTACTGTGAGTAGCCATGAGACCAGTGTCTCAAAAAGCTGAATAGGGCTGCTTGAAAATTAAAGATAAAGGAAAGCCATGATTTGCCAATTGTGTTGGCTTTGACCTTTAAAGGTCCTGGATGACGGTAGCTGATATTCAGTGTCAGAAAAAAGCGAAATGTAGTGCCAGGGAGATACTGTGGAGATTTCCATACATTTTTGCATACGGGCTTTTTCAACATTTACACTCTCGCATCTGTTTCCTTGTTCCTGCGTGCTTCAAAGAAGAGCACGTAACTTTGCAGAATATTGAGTCCTTGGTGGAGCCTTGCTCTGATAGCTCATGAAGTTGTGCAGAATGCCGAAACCTGGATTTATTTGGGCAGATTTATAATTTACTCCAAGCTTACAACAAAGGATCAATAAATGCCTTCTATGATCCTAGGAACCTCAGAGTTCTAAAGCAGGGGTCCCCACCGGGCCGCAGCACGCCAGTAACCGGTCCACACAAACAAGCAAAGCCCCATCTATGGGATGCAGACAGCACACAAAACCACACACCCTCCAGTCCATGGAAAAACCTCTCTCCGTGGAACTGATCCCTGGTGCCCAAAAGGTTGGGGACCTCTGATCCAGACCACAGTAGGGAATGGGGGGAAGAAGGAAGCCAGAATTTCTCTTAACTCAGGGGCCCCCAACCCCCTCCCCTGGTTGCAGCTCAATACCGGGCCGTGGCTTGTTTAGAACCGGGCCGTAGAAGCAGTGGGGGAACACGCATGTGCACAGTTCCCCCTGCACAAGCAGCGGGCGAGTGCATGTGTGTGTGCAATTCCATTTGCGCGAGCGGCAGACACGTGCCAACCGCTCGCGCAAATGGAGGCGTGCACACACAAGAGTGGTAACCATTCCTTCTCCCTCCCCCCCCCCCTTTTGCAGGTCCACCAAGCCGGAAAGGTTGAGGGTGGCTGTTCTAAAACCTTGGCATGCGATTTAACGTTTGTTTTGTGCCACATCTTTCTCTTTCAGTACAAGCAGTGGTGCCTGGCGATGGATCAAGGCAAAATCCCCTCTGAGATCAGAGCTCTCCTGAGCGGAGAAGAGCAGAGCAAACCTCAGCAGAACGTGGGCAAGATGGCCAAAGCCCTGAAGAGCGATGCCAACAGCCACACTTCCTGTAAGTCCCAGCTTACGCAATTCTTCACTTCGTTAGGGCCGTGGAGAGAGGCAGGCAGGGGGCCAAAAAGGAGAAAAACTTGCCACAATCTGGTTCCTAGGAGACGGCTGTCCTGTGGCTGCCATCCAGCTGTGGTCAAAGGAGAAAGGAAAGCTGTTGAGATCGGTGGTCTGGCTCTGTTGAAGCTCTTCCCAAACCTCCTTGGTGGTCTTGAGTACAAGTAGACCTTTCTACTGATAGTCCAGCCCCCCCCCCCCAAAGATACTTATGACCCAGTTCTGGAATTCAGGGACTCTCTACTCCCCCACAGTCGCATATTTGGAGTGTTTGGCTGCTGGCTCCCTTTTTTACAGCTGGTTGCAGTTTTCCACAGGCAGCGGCCACGATCTAGGACAGCTTTTGCTGGTTTCCAGCCTTCTTGACCGAGTTCCAGAAGAAAAAAACACTCGTAAGAATTGGCACGCTTTACGACCGCCGTGTTTGCTTTATGATGGCTGCAAAAAAAAAAGGCTCCCTGCTTCCGTATTTCCCAGTGGGAATACTGGTTCCATTATGCTCAAAAGTCGAGGATTTTTGGAGACGGAAAACGTTGCTTCTCTTTGCCACGTGTGCCGCAATAGCAGTCACTGCAGCTCGAGTCCCTTTTGCCAAGATCCGTGTTTTTCAACCTTAGCCACTTTTCAGGTGGGTGGAATCCTGGAGCCTGAAGTCCCCACTTCTTAAAAGTGGCCGAGAACAAGAAGCTGTTTTCTCTTTCAGCTCTTGGGCTTCTGGCTGAGGATGTTCCAAAGCCAGACACACACACCCCCTTCGGTGGCACCTTGCCAGGCCTGCCCCGGGCAGGATTCCTCTTCTTGAAACTTACCCTCCCGTTTGGGTTTCTGGTGTTTCTGGATCTGCTGACTCTGGCCATAACGATCCCATTTTTTCCCACCTGGGCTGAGAGAGGCAGTTATCCCGTTTCTGTACAGGTGGACTGCAGCGGAGCTTCAAATGCCCTTTGCAAAGCGACACGGTTGTTAAGTGAGGTCTTTGTGACTTTTATCTGCAGTTGTTAAGCGAATCGCTGCAGTTGTCCAGTTAGTAACACACACTTCTTAAGTCAGTCTGTCTTCCTCATTGGCTTTGTCTGTCAGAAGGTCGCAAAAAGGGACCCTGGGACGCTGCGACCGTCGTAAGTACAGGCTGGTTGTCTTATGGAGATTCCCTGTCATCCAGATCATAGTTGTCTCAAAGATTTTTTTTTCCAAAGGGCAACTGGAGTACTTTTTCCTCGAGGAAGACGTTTCGCTTCTCAACCAAGAAGCTTCATCAGTTCTGGCAGGATGGGGGGGGGGGGATGGAAGGGTTAGTTCTGGCAGGATGGACACAGATAAACCTGCCAGTGGCCTCAAGAGCTCTCAGGGAGAGTGCTAATGGCCAGGTGACTGCAAAGAAATACGATCCTTCCAACCCCCCCCCCCCCCAAAGTGTCAGAACTAACCCTTTCATCGCCCCCACCATCCTGCCAGAACCGATGAAGCTTCTTGGATGATAAGTGAAATGTCTTCCTCAACGGAACCCCCCCCCCCAATCTATCTGCACTTTTGCTAACAGGCCAGTTGCCAGGTGTCTGGATTTTGATCATGCGGCCACAGAGATGCTACATCAGTCGTAAGTGTAAAAAACATAAGTCACTTTTTTGTGTGCCAGTCACTAACAAGTGATTGTAAGTTGGAGGACCACCGGCCGGGCCCTCAGATTTTGCCTGCTGATTATCTTGAGGCAATCTGCACGTTCCTTCTTCCACGCATGTGCAAAAGCTTTTCACACAGCAGTGGCATATCTTCTGCTAGACTGAACAGGTCCAGCTTGGGTCCTGGGCAGTTTGTGGACAAGTCCGGGCCGTTTTCTTGACAGCAATACTGTACACGGAAATTATCTTTGTTTGCCAAGGTTTTTCTGAGTACTCAATCGTGGCACCAACCTTGGAACCATAAGCACACCCTTCAACATTTTGTAAAAGTTGTGTGTCGCCCTGGTGGGAGAAAGCTGCATGCATTTGTCCCGAAGAGGTCATATTATTTGGAAGAGTGCAATGCAGCTTACTAGTTTTAATCCTTAAACACGGAACAGGGGAAGTACGGCGGGGGACGCTTTCTGGCCTCTGCCGTGGCCCAGGAGGCCGTGGCCCTGAGCTGAGCTCACCGCGAGGCGCCTCAGGAGACACAACCCTGACGCTGCTTCCTTCTAGGGTCGCCTTCAGCTGGATCTGCGTCTGGGTTGGGCCCCAAACAAAAGCTGACCTGCCATCAAGTTTATGCTGTGCCCCTTGCCTCTTCCTTCCAACCCATGTGGGGATTCTTGGGCAAGGATTGTACCCATTTTAGTTGACCATTAAAAAAACAACAACCCCCAACCCTGCTTGCAGAATTGGGGACTGACCGCATGAATACGTTTCTTTTCTCTTGTAGGGTGAAGGTCAGACCAAGCAGAGTGAAGCCCCTATTTGAAAAAACAAGATGATCTGATTTTGTTTTTTTTTTGTAATCAGTAATCTATGGACTTCCTGTGAAATTGGCCATCCTTGGTCCTATCAAGAGTTCAACAATGTCAGCAATTCAGCTGCACCGTAGTTGGAGTTCGAGCTGACTTTCAAAATGACCCCAATAGCAAGAGGGCAGAAGTAAATCATCTTAATCCGTTTTGATTTTATAAAACAACATGCCTGTGTCTGCAGGAATTATCTGCTTGAAGCCGAGAAAGAAAGTCTGTTCCAAAATGTATTAGACACTCTTGATTTTGTGGGTAGGACTGGTTGAGAAAAGAGGGGGAGGCCTTTTCCCCCAGGGATTGGCCCACCAACCTCTCCTTTGTTGTGTTAAGGCCTGTACGTACGCTTTTGATTTTGTTTTCATCATTTACTATAATTAGTGTTTATTTAAGGAAAATACTATACAGATAGAAAAGTAGAGTTTTATTATTCATGGGATGGTCTGTTCTGCATTAGAGAGAGAGAGAGAGAGAGAGGAGTGTTTTTCAAGCTGGGCCATTTTAAGATCCTTGGACTTCAACTCCCAGAATTCCCCAACCAGCATGGCCATTGATGTGAATTCTGGGAATTGAAGTCCACGAACCTTAAAGTGGTCAAATGTGAAAAATACTGATGTGTAACGCATGCTGATCTATCTTGCTGTAGGTGGCCAATATGTCACCTTCCTCTTTTCCTACTTCTGTTTTTTTCTGAATTAGTGACGTTTGGGCTCTACTTGTGAATTGAGAAGTCCTTGACTCCCGTGTCGTCTTAAGATTATGTACGTAAGAGGGGGTGCCGTACCTGCAGTTTGGGGTGAAGATAGATCAGGGGTCTTCAAACCTGGCCCTTTGATGACTTGTGGACTTCAACTCCCAGAATTCCTCAGCCAGGGCCTGTTGTGGTGCTGCTGTTGCTGTCTGACTTAGCACGGCCAGCCCACTGTGGATCGAGTTGACTGTTTGAATGAAGTTCAGTGCTAAATTCAAGACTTCCTCACTAGATGAATTAATCATAATAGCTCTTCAGTGAAATACCTTCATTGTCGTGGTTAGTTTATATTTTCTAAACTTGCATGATTGCGTCTTTGCTTTACACTGCTTATTAATAGGAGCCATGAGTCAAAATCATTGTAGTCTCTCCCTGTCTCTTTCTCTTTTATTATTATTTTTTGCTCAATGAAGTCATGGAGAAGCTTAATAAGGACCATACCCCACCTATCTGGCTAGAGAAAGAGGGGAGCAGACATAGCTTGCCCATTTTCTCCACCTTGCCTTCTCTCACCGCATTGTCTACTTTTGACATGAAAGCGTACGAAGGACCTGAGAATTTGTGGAGAAAGGCTAGCAAATGGATGCAGCATCCGGGGTGTTTCATACTGTCCGTTCCATGGGAACAGTCTGTCTGTAGTATTGACTGTTGGAAAGGGAATAGTATTGGAAACTTACAACCCAATGCTGTGTTGCAGGGGGCAAAATACTTACATTATTGTGAGACCATCTGGTGTTAAAGTGGGTGTAATAAAGCCTTTTCTGTCCTTTATTAAAAGGGTTACTGACAAGAGGTTGAAAGGAGAACGTCGCCATCATGCCAGAAACGCCCGAACCCAATAGCGCAGAAACTAATATGAACGTACTTAGTTTTGTATGTATTAAAACAAAACCTTTGCTTTAATGAAAGTTTCCTTTCTGTAAGGAAGATTGATTTTTAGCGATCGTATGGCATGTGGTTAAAATGTGCAACTTTCTTCATTCTGTGGCGCCAAGCACCCAGCTCCTAAAAGGAATTAAACAATAAATGGCAGTATTTGCAAAACCTCAAAGAAGCAGTGAATTCTTCCTTGCAAACCAGTTTTGGAGTCCAAGGCCCCGGTACGCTGGCCTTAGCTTGCAAAGGCAGGCTTTAATCCTCGATCCCAGTGTTTCTCCGCCTTAGCGACTTTAAGGTATGTGGACTTCAACACCCAGGAAGACCCAGCCACCACATTTTGCTGGCTGGGGCTTTCTGGGACTTGAAGTCCACAGGCCTTAAAATTGCTGAGGTTGAAAAACGGTGCTCTAGCACAGAGGTCCCCAACCTTTTGGGCACCAGGGACCAGTTCCGTGGAGAGAGGTTTTTCCACGGACTGGAGAGTGCGTGGTTTTGTGGGCTGCCTGCACCCCACAGATGGGGCTTTGCTTCTTTGTGCGGACCGGTTGCTGGCATGCCGCAGCCTGGGACCAGTCTGTGGACTGGGAATTGGGGACCACTGCTCTGGCATTTCCAGAAAGTCTGAGAGATTTCTGTCTCTTGCTGCTCTTTGGGGCCTCTGGAGCAGGCAAGTGGGGCTGAGGGTTACAGAAGAGCAGAAGACTGAGGACCCGCTCGTTTTTAAACTAAGCCAGCCTGCAGCACCAAGGACACAAAAGGGTGGAGCTTCATCAGCCGTTGTAGGGTCATTTGTTGTGGACCTAACAGCATCGTCCTGTGCGCTCCCACAGGGAGGGCCTTCTCAGGGTGCCGACGGTTAAGGAGTGCCGGTGGGTGATCCCCAGGGGGAGGGCATTCTCTGTGGGCGCGCCTGACCTTTGGAATGATCTACCGGTGGAACTTCGGACCGCCCCCGATCTGCGTTCATTTCGCCGGGATCTGAAAACCTGGTTTTTTGATCTATCAGGCCTGGACTGAAGGGGTTTTAGCTTTTAATATTGTTTTAATTGTTGGGCTTATGTAATTTAATCTATTTTAACTTATACTATTTTTATATTATATTTTATGCTGCCCTGTAAACCGCCCTGAGTCCTTCGGGAATAGGGCGGTATAAAAATTTAATTAAATAAAATAAAGACTCTCTCTCGGAAGCTTCCTCTGCCTAGGGCAGGGGTAGGCAACCTCGGCTCTTTTATGACTCATGGACTTCAACTCCCAGAATTCCTGAGTCAGCTGGCTCAGGAATTCTGGGAATTGAAGTCCATGACTCATAAAAGAGCCAAGGTTGCCTACCCCTGGCCTAGGCGACCTGGGTCATAACAGCACAGGACAAAATGATTCTCTTCTTCATTGAGATTGAATGTCTACCAATCCAGGCCCTCATTGGTATGCCTCTTGCAATGCTTTACCAGGGGAAGTTTTCTGAAACGGGACTGTTGGAACACACAAACCCAGTTTCCAGGTGTGAAAAAAACAGCGTTCCATCGCAAACTTCCTATTGGGTCCATTCCTTCCTTTCTACATAATGGCCTGATCTACATACACTCAATGGGTCAGGTTTGGCTAAACAAGTTCAAACGCAGAGAGCAAGAATGAATTGTCGGTGCCTGACTGGGAACGATTATTCTAAAGAAGTCTGCCGCTTTAAAACAACGCAGTGTCGGATATAAAAGAAGCAGATTCAATAAAAACAGAGCATTTATTCTCCCTGCTCCATTATATGGAAATCCTTCATGTCAATGGCGTCTGTTCAAAGGAGTGGTAGTCTTAGCTCATTTGTTTAGGCGGAAGAGTCTCTGAAAGGACTGGCATTAATTATACAAAGGTGTTTGGTGGGTTTGAATTAATAGGCCAGGCAAGTTTTTTCTCTTTTGCGTCTCTATTGAAAGAATCGTATATGCTGTCTTTGCAAACCATTTTTGGTGCGGTGGGGAATTCTGAGATCCCCACGTAATTTTTCTTGGCCATCTTGGAGCTGGTTGTGATGGTGTAGGCATTACTCCGGTAGCATTTCATGGCGGACATACAGAAAGTCTCTCTTATGCCCCTCCTGAAGTTGGCATTATATGCCGAGTACAACATGGGTTTCAAGGCCGAGGAACTAAATGATATCCAGGTCACCGTCAAGAAAACCAAGGCGCTTTTCCTACGATCGGTCTCGGACGGGTGCCAGAGTTGAACGACATAAAATGGGAGCCACGCGAGGAGAAAGAGAGCATTTAACATCAGGAACATTTTGATGGTTTTCACCTTTGTCCTCGGGACCACGTTCATCGTCCTCCGGACCGTTCTGCCCTCGCTCCCGATCTTCCAAATGTGCTTGATGATTTTTTGGTAGAAGAAAACGATGAGAACCGATGGAATGAGGAACGCTACTATGGCGTGAATGACGCTATAAACAGCCCCGTCCCAAGAATAGGGAGGGAAAAACCGGCAGTGACGGTCCCTGTCCAAGCCCCCCAAAATGAAAACTGGAGACATCAAGGCCGCACTGGCGATCCAAGAGGCCGCAATCATTTTTTTGGCTTTTTCCCTCGTCACCTTGAAACTCAGCGGGTAGACAATGGTGTAGAATCTGTCGATGCAGATGGAAAGCAGGACGTAAATTTGGACCCCGGGGGTGAGATACTGGAAATACCTGATGGTCTTGCACATCGTGTTCCCGTATGTCCACCCGTCGGAGGCCAACTGAAACAGCACAAGTGGCATGCACCCAATACTGATCAGCAAGTCTGCACAGGCCATGGCGACCACGAAGTAATTGGTGGTTGACTGAGTCCTTCTGCTCCTGTAGATGACCAGGCAAACCAGGGAGTTTCCAAAGACGGAGAAGAACCATAGGAGCCCCCAAAGCAAGCCAACAAGGATAAGTTCTCCAGGCATCAACTCGTACTGTGAAGCTGTACTGTTTTTCTCCAGCCCCGGTTCGTTGGACAAGGTGGTGGCCTTGTGGCTTCCCAAAGGACTTGAGGTTTCTGCCTGAGGGTGGTTTTGTTGCAGGAGACCTGAGGTCGGGGTGAGGAGAGGAGTAGTGGGGTGATCCATGTCTTGGGACAGCAGCATAGTCAGTCTTTCCCTGAGAGGACTGTGTGGAGAGAGCGAGCCATCAGTTGTTTTGGGAGTAAAGGAATAGTAGCAATCATCACTTTGTCTTCATGACAGAGTAAGAGTTGGGAGGAGACTTGGGGGTCTTCTAGTCCAGGGGTCCTCAACCTTGGCAACTTGTAAGACTTATGGACTTCAACTCCCAGAATTCCTCAGCCAGGAATTCTGGGAGTTGACGTCCACAAGTCTTAAAGTTGCCAAGGTTGAGGACCCTGTAGTCCAACCCACTGCTCAAGCAGGAGACCCTCTACCTTTCCAGAGAAATGGCTTTCTGACCCCTTCTTAACAACCTCCAGTGATGGAGCACACAGAACTTCTGGTGGCAAGCCGTTCCACTGGTTAATTGTCCTCTCTGTCAGGAGATTTCTCCTTAACAGTGAGAACAGTAAACCAGTGAAACGGATTACCTTCAGAAGTTACACGCTACATGTTACATGCTGGATTAACTGAGTCTAGCATGCATTCATAGTGATTGCGGGATATACGTAAACAGGTTAGGATGCAATGACTCTCCTATAAAAGATGAGTAAGATTACAGATCTGAAAAAATGCCTCACCCGCACAAGATCCTACTCAAGGAATCTTCCAAGAAAGGAGCTGAGCCCAGAACTGATGGTCTTTCTTCAACTAATGGCTCATACAGGAGCTCTTTAAGTCACAGACCTGGCCAGTGCTTAAGTGTTGACTGTTCTCACTGTCAGGAAATTCCTCCTTAGTTCCAGGTTGCTTCTCCCCTTGGTTAGTTTCCATCCGTTGCTTCTTGTCCTGCCTTCTGGTGCTTTGGGGAATAGCTTGACTCCTTCTTCTTTAGGGCAGCCCCTGAGATATTGGAACACTGCTGTCATGTCACCCCTGGTCCTCCTTTTCATTAAACTAGACCTACCCAATTCCTGCAACCGTTCTTCGTATATTTGCCTCCGGAAAAAAGTCAAGATGGAGCCTACCAAATGTTTCTCGGAAAGCTTTTCCAAAGGACCAAGCGAGATACCAACAGGCACGGTCTCTGAGCTTCATCTTCACCTTTCTCAAGAGGGGCATCAGTAGAGTTTCTCCCGAGTTGGACTGAATCCAGTAGGAGAATACATGCATAGCAACAGGGGCTGCTAATTTCTATTGTAATCAGAATTGAATACACTTTACATCAGGGGTCTTCAAACCTTTTATGACTCGTGGACTTCAACTCCCAGAATTCCTCAGCCAGGCATGCCTGCCTGGCTGAGGAATTCTGGGAGTTGTAGTCCACGAGTCATAAAAGGGCCGAGTTTGAAGCCCCCTGCTTTACATATAGTGATTCCTCAAAACTCTGTAATTAGGGTTAGCAACATTTATCTCCTTTTTAGTGATGGAGATAAATCTCCTTCCTTTAGAACAATATCGTTCTTATCAGCCTTATTATATTGGTGATTGGATTTAACTGAATGTCTCTTTGGTTATTAGGTATGTCTTCAATACATTGATTAGGCATATGAATCCTGATTCCTAGCACTTGGCTTTATTTTCAATGAATAGGATGTGAATTGTTAAAAGAAAAAGTGAATTGGCTTCTTTGAAAAGCATTACTTTGGCACGGAGAATTGGCTTCTTTTGTTAATTTCCGAAAGGGCTTCACAACTGCCTTTTGTGAGGAGACATTCGAACTAAGTCCCAGCATGTGTCATATAATAAGCACCTAACAATGCATGATTCAGTCCTGACACAAACGGACAGACAGCAGAGTGGAACGAGACACTTTGTACAACGTATTATGTATTGTTTTGCACTTTCTGTATTTCAAGGCATTCAAGATTCAGAACCAAAGCAGAGATATCTTTTGGGGGGAAGATAAGAAGAATTGGGTAAAAAAAGCCCTTCATGTTTGAACATTTATTTCTAGGGAGTTTTCAGAAAGATACCAATTTACTGATAAAAGTGAATATCTATAACTCAGGGTTGAACTGTGGGGTCCTTGAGGCTCTCTGAGCTTGGAGGTTTTCTTGCAAATGTTTCATTACCCAAATTAGGTAACATCATCAGTGCGAGAAGGGAGGGGGGCTTGCGGAGGAGGAGGAGGACGACTGTGGGGTCCTTGAGGCTCTCTGAGCTTGGTTGTTTTCTTGCAAACGTTTCATTACCCAACTAGGTAACATCATCAGAGAGCATCATAGGATGCCACAGATACCAAGTTAATGCCTTTTCTTCTGTGAATTATCCTCTGCTCTGCATGTGGAGGCTTCGTTTTGCTTCTCTGAACTACAGTCAAGGCAGGCGCAGCTCCATTCTGGATCAGACCCAAGTCCCATTCCTGCACACAAGACCAGTCAGGGGCCAGCAAGGAAGTCATGACTGGGATATTGGCAAACTATATCTTCTCCCTCCTGCATTAACCCCTGACTGTCTTTTCCTTCCTTAATTTCCCACTGAGCTCCTCTTAAAAATCAACTAATTCAGTTAATGGCTGCATATCCCATATATTAAATATGTATAGTATCAAGAATTTTTCCCTGGGTATTTTCCAGGCATTGGGTCTCTATAAAGGCATTGGTTTAATTGTTTTTTTTATTTCCAAACACACTGAGAATCAAAAATTTTTTTTATCAAAGATGTACTAAATACCAAACATAAAACAAAGTCTCAGCATATGTATGCACCTCTTTGAATCTAATCAGTCATATCAAATCAAATCAGACTAATAAAGAAGTTATACTATTCATACTATTCATTTTGGATTGTAAGATGGGCAGCATATCAAATAAATAAATATATTTGATTGTATGAAATTTAAATGGAAAAGGAATTAAATTGGATCAAAATATTCTCATGTCTAAAATACTTAGGTGCACAAATATTCTAATATTTGAGGGGCTGCCACAAAGAAGAGGGGGGGGGGTCAACCTTCTCTCCAAAGCGCCTGAAGGCAGGACAAGAAGTTGATGGATGGATCAAGGAGAGAAGCAACCTAAAACTAAGGAGAAGTTTCCAGACAGTGAGAACAATTAACCAGTGGAACTCCTTGCCTCCAGAAACGGTGAATGCTCCAACACTGGAAGTTTTTAAGAAGAGACTGGACAGCCATTTGTCTGAAATGGTATGGGGTTTCCTGCCTCAGCAGGGGGTTGGACTAGATGACCTCCAAGGTCCCTTCCAACTCTGTTATTCTATTCTATCATCCACTGTCTTTCAAGGTCTGTGGCTTTCTTTCCATTTTCTCCCAATTCAACGTGCATACTGCGTGAAAGGTATTCCTCATTTATTTCTGTTTCTGCTTTTACATTTAGGAATAACTGTCTATTGAATGCTTGTCTGAGATCTCCATGCCATCATGTTCAGGGCAGTCACAGTACTGAATGTCGGCATGAATCCAGACTATTGGTCCATTGACATCAGTATTGTGTTTCTTGACTAGCGCCCACCCTTTTGCACAAATCTCCTTTCCAGACTCGCCAGAATAGATGTTTGATGTGCCAGTTTTGATCCTGTAGTTGCAAACTACATACCCACAAACCTAAATAGACCCTCACCCTAGTCTACACAGTGCAGGAAGAAGCTGGGCCATTGGCTGTTCGAATGAGAAGAATAACTTGTAGCTAAAAGGATGTGAGATGGCTGGACTGATTTCATTTTTATTTCAATGTCTGCCATTGATCCTGTAGCCACACTAGCAAGGTCCAAAGAGAAGGAATATTAAAATTAAATGTCGAATGTTTTCCCCTGATCCAATCACCTACTTCCCAGAACGAACCCTACCTGTTTCCAAGCATAATCCCAAATTCAGCAAAGTTCCCCATGGAGAATTTTGGTTGCAAGGGCCAATTTCATTTTGGAGACCAGTTCCAATATTCACCGCTGCTCTGCATCCAGATGTCGGCCCACCGGGGGTTAAATGAAAATCAGACATCTTGCACTTCCTTCGTGCCCTGGAAAAAGAAATAGAGATTTTGCTTAGAACTCGGGTGCTGACACCCCTTCCAAAGCCCTAAAGCGGATCCCTTGGGAAATGGGTCACGTGGATCCTTCTCCAGGAGCTAAATTAAAACTCCCCTCCCCCATCTCTTTTCTTAAAAAAAAAAGTGCTATTCAAGAAAAAGCCCATTGCACTAAACAGCCAGCCCTCAAATTTATCTGCATGTCTTCCCAGCTCTTAGGGGGAACTTGCCGGTAATACCCGTGGGGGGAAATTGACCAGCACCCCCAGCCTCCTTGAAAGCCGTTGATGCTGTGGGTGAAGGGGGGACGTGCAGCACCATGGACAGCGGCAGGATCGCCCAAGGACGGCCATTCCTAAGGGACTCAAACTGTGGCTTCTCCTGGGGTCAGTCCTGAGGTTCATGGAATCGTAGACTTACAGGACTGGGCGGGACATCTGAGGTCTTCTAGTCCAGCGTTTTCCAACCTTAGGAACTTGAAGATGCGTGGACTTCAACTCCCAGAATTCCCCAGCCAGCTATGCTGGCTGGGGAATTCTGGGAGTTGAAGTCCACGCATCTTCAAGTTCCTAAGGTTGGGAAACGCTGTTCTAGTCCACCCAAGGCAGGAGACCTTATTGCCTCCCAGACCTCTGGCTGTCCAATCTTTTCTCGAAGGTCTCCAGTGATGGATCACCCACAAGCTTCTCCATTGATTAATTGTTTTTTTATTGTCGGGAAATTCCTCCTTAGTTCCAGATTGGATCCCTTTTTAAGGAGCTCCCACCCCCTGCTTCTCACCTTGCCCTCGTGCACCAAGAATGGCGCACCCACTCCCCTCCAACTGAACTCTGTTCACCTCAGGGCCCCCCCCACTCTTACCTTCGCCATCTCCCCGAGGGGAATCGCTCCCTCCCAGCCGTGGTTCTGCCTCTCCTCTCCCACGCGGCCTGGCTCCATCCCTCTGCTTCGCCTCAAACTCTTCCCATCACAAGGCAGGAGAGATTCAGATGGCATCCAGCTGCCGTCTCATGCTGACGTCCTGGTTGCCATGGAGCCGGGGGATTGTTGAAGGGG